>NW_006209345.1:533162-538625 GCF_000334495.1 Tupaia belangeri chinensis | reverse complement strand
GGGGTTAGACCTCCTCTCCCTTGAGCCCCCTTCTCCAGCGTGCGGACAGGGACAGCTGCCTTGGTAGCTGCTGGCACCTGGACAGGAGCAAGCACCTCAGGTCCAGGTCCACGAGAGACTTGCATCCACTTGTGCAGATCGCATCTGCTGCTGAGGGTCTCTTCCAGGTTAGGGGAACACTGATGCAAGTGTGTCAAGGGAGGATCCAGGGGCCAACAGATGGCATGGTGGTTGGGGTGCTGGACTCCCACATGGCTGACCATGGTTTGAGTCCCAGACCTGACCACTTGCTTTCTCACTTTCTCTCTCTGGTCAAATTTTTAAAAATGATAATAATAATAATAATACATGAAATTAAATAAATAAATATTTAAAGAGAGAGAGAGGGAGAGAAAAAGGACTCAGTGGTCAGTGTGCTTGGGGCCTTTATGCTTTCTTGCTGTTAGAGGGTCCTGGGGCTGCCATCACAGATGGCCACAAACCAGGAGACTTTGGACAACAGAAATGTGTCTTCTTCCAGTTCGGAGGTCAGAAGTTCGAAACTTCCCACCTCTTCACTGTGCATCTCTTATAAGAACAGTTGTCATTCCGTTTAAGACCCACTCAGAGGGACCAGCAGATGGTGCAACGGTTACATTGCTGAGCACTCATGTAGCCGATCGCAGTTTGAGTCCCAGAACTGGTAGCTTGAATTTCACAGTGGGTGCATGTGCACATGAGCCCAAGATCCTCAGAGGAGACTGGAGGAGAAGGGATTGTGGCATGGTTCTGCCCCCTGGAGGGGGTGATTTCTCACTTTCTGTCTCTCTGTTTCTCTGGTGAGCGCGCACACCCTATAGGAAAAATCTCTCTAAAGAAAGGGGGGAAAAATACCCACTTGGATAATCCAGGAAGATCTCATCTTGAAATCCTTAATTCTATCTTCAACGACCCTTATTCCACAGTCAGTCTTGCAGTACAGCTGTTAAGCCCTGTGCATAGAAAGCTAGATCTTACAAGACCAACTGTGGTTCAAGTCCCAGCCCTGGCAGCTTGAAAAACACACCAGGCACATGTGTGTGCATGCTCCAAATCCTGATGGAATGGAGAAACAGAGAAAAAAGATTATGGCACAACCACACCCCAGTGAGGGGAGGGTGCTTTCTCTCTCTTTCTGTTAAGCGCACATGCCCTCTGCCAATTAAAAAAAAAAAAAAACTTCATTCCAAATGAGGTCACATTCATGATTTCTGAGATTTAGGATGTGGACAGAGATTCTGGGGGCCACCGTCAGCCCACTGGTAGCTGAGGCCTGACAGATGACTCCCTTCTTGGGGATGAAGACAGAGGCTGTGGACCTTCTCCTACTGCACCTGCTCTGGCATTCGATGGGTGTAGTTTGTGATAGGCCGGCCTTTCTCTCTAGAGGCCAGGCCCTTCTGTGTGCTCAGCATCCAAGGCAATGACCGTGCTTTGCTGACACTCAGTATGTGTGTTCCGTGAGCAAAGGAATGGCTTGTAAGATTCCTTCTCTTGGGGCCAGCAAGTAGCATAGTAGTCAAGGTGCTAGACTCCCACATGGTTGACTGTGGTTCGACGCCTGGGCCCAGCAGCCTGAAACTCACACCAAGGACGTGTTTGTGTGTGCCCAAAATCCCAAGAGGAGAATGGAGAAGGAACTGTGGCATGGCCATCCCCCTGGGGGGTGATTTCTCACCTTCTATCTCTGTCTCTCCAATGAGCACATGCTCCCTATAGAAAAAAAATCTCTCAAAATAAATAAAGTTTCCTTCTCTCTCAGCCAACACTCCTTGTTCCCACCCATCTGCCCTGACAGAAGCCCCAGCCTTCTCTGGCCTCAGAATTCCGGCCCAGGTGTCCGAGCCAGTTTCGCTCTCCTGACTGAGTCGTGCAGGACAGGAGGAGGAGAGAAGTGAAAGGCCCCTGAGGAACACTCAGAAGAAGTACAAGGAGGGCTTTGAAAAGATGAGAGAACATCGAACTGTTCATGGACAATGGGATTAAAATATGAGTTTATTCTGGTTTAAAAAAATGTAATCCATACATAGTTTTTTTTTTTTAATAATATGTATTTTTCATGAACTTTTAAAAGACTCTTCATCCCTCCTTGTAGCGACCAGGAGCTCTAGAGAAAGAGAAGAATTTGGATTCAAGGGTAACTAGTACGTAGGGGTGATTGGAACGATGGTGAGACCTGTTACGAGGGCCAAGCTCACAGCTGAGGGGCACCCACAAAAGCAAGAGAAAAGAGAGAGAAGAAACCGTCAAGGAGGCAAATGGAGCCCAAGGAGTGAGGGGGGCCACAGAAGTCTTGGGAAGACCAGGTAGATTAGTGGGAAAGGCGTGTCCTTTAAGGTCTAATCTGCATGGACACACACCTGCCCCCACCACATGTGAGCGGTGGGGTCCTTGGGGAAGGTGCTCCCTGAATCTCACTTTTGACGTCTGAACGGATGTTTGAAGACTTGAATAATGTAGTCACCCACCTGGTAGGATGGCTGCCGGAAAGCACAGTAATACCGACGGGTACTTGCTGAGTGCTTACTAGGTGCCAGGCTCTGTGTAAGTTCTTTATGCATTGTAAGTGGACACATCAGCCCCTGGATGGGCGCAATGACTGGCATCTGCAGATGGGGAAACTGAGGCAGGTGAGAGCCTTGTTTATGGTCACTCGTCTCATTCCATGGTAGAGTCTTCAATCCTCACTTAAGGAGAAGGCATTGAGCTGTTTTCTTGTGCATCTTTTGAAGAGGCAAGTGAGAATGAGGATTATAGTATGACTGTTGGGGGGCCAGCAGGTGGAATGGTGGTTAAGGTGTTGGACTCCCACATGACTGTCCATAGTTCAAGTCCTGGACCTGGCGACTTGAAAATTTCACGGGGCACATATGCATGTGTTAGAATCCCAGGAGGAGAATGGAGGAGAAGAGAATGCTGTGTGGCCATCCCCCTGGGAGGGGATGATTTCTCATTTTCCCTCTCGCTGTCTCTCTCTGTCTCCAGTCAGTGCATGCACCCTATGGCAAAAATCTAAAAAATAAAAAAAATAACAATTTTTTAAAAGTGTGACTGTTGGCTGAGGTAGTCAGACCAGTTGAAGACCATTGACTGCTAGATATTCCATGAAGGCCGGTCAATAGGGCTGTGCTGGAAGAGAAGAGGAAGCCGCCTAAAGGCCAGTGCTATGAATGGGCAGCTGCCCACACTCCACGTGTCCTCAGAGAACAGAAGAGTGGGTGTGAGTGATAAAGAAGCCAGCAGCCAATGTCAAAGTGAACAGAAGAAGAACTTTCTAAGCATCACAGCTCAAAGTCCCTGTCAGCGGAGAGTCTCAGGGCTAGGTGAGGACCTGGCGGTGGGCATTGCAGGCATTGGATAACACATGAAAGCAGGCGGCCCTCAGTTCTCTTCCAACCCCAAGACTCCACTACATAATGATGCTTTGCAACCCCCAGCCACCTTTTAATGGCACTGGGGGAGGGGATGCAGATCTCAGGAGCCCCTCCGATCACAAGCAACATTCCCATTCACATCACATTTCAAGTCACCTGCAAAAATATGAATTCAGGAATGCTGTTTTGCAGTTGCAGATAGGAGAGCGTGAGCTAATGAATGCTTGTATGAACCCTGACCCCTCTGTAACAACGCAAGGGCTTGTGCCTCAAGAAAATACTTACTCTTTTCACTCAACAATTAATATATGGGTTTGCGGAATTTTTTTTATGGGTGTGCGGAATTGCGTGTTGAGCAGGGCATTTACACATGTCATACTGAGAGCTGAAATTTAAATCCACATACACCCAGCTGTGTAGTCTGGGTAAAGCCTGATCTCTAGACATGCACAGGCACTTAAGTCATCATTAAAAATTCCGCATTTCATCTGGGCCGTGCTGACTGTCATGGACCCAAGGAGTAAACTCAGGTGACAACAACAGCAGCAAAATGATCACAGTAGGTATCTCTGTAGACATCACTGGGACGAAGATTTTTGTCTGTTTCGATAGTCATTGTATCCAAGCATCTTAAACAGACTCTGACAGGCAGCAGGTTCTTGATGAAACTACGTTGAGAGTTCCTGTTCCTCCTGCATCAGTGGAGGATGCCGGAGGGATGTTGCCTACCCTGCAGTGTTTTCATTTCAGGTAAACAGAGCAGGAAAACTCTTCTCGAATTCCCGATGGTTTGCCTGCTGTATGTTAAGGGCAAAGCTTTATACTCAATTTTATTAACAACTATAGAAGATGCAAATGGTCTACATGTTCCATTTTGAAGAAGTTTGGGCCAGCCAGGTGGTGGTGGTCAAGGTGGCTAGATCCCATATGGACATCTGCGAGGTTCAAGTCCCAGACACAGCACAAAAACATGGCAGGTGCATGTGCGTGCATGTTCAAAATCCCAAAAGGAGAGCAGAGGAGTAGGGACTAGGTGTGGCCATTTCCCTGGGGGTCGCCTTTTCACTTTCTCTTTCTCCCTTTCTCTCTTTCTTTGGCAAGCACATACATCCTAGAGCAAATTAAGAAGAAAAAAAAAGGAGCATTATTGGAACAGTTGATGAAATCTGAATATAGACTGTAGATTGTAGTATTGAGTTCATATAAATTTCCTAATTTTGATTATTTTACTAGGGTTATATAGGGGAATGTCTTTAAGTATAAGGAAATATAGAGTTAAGGTTATAGAAATATACTTAGTCTCCAACTTACATGGTCCAGGGTAAAAAATAATATGTAAGTACATACAACTACAAAGATAGAGATAGAAACAGGAGAAAGGGGAGATTGGAAGACAGAGAATACCGCAAATAGAGCAAAGTATAAGCAAAATGCTGAATCCAGGTCAAGGTAAATGCACATTTCGTGTCCAATACATGCAGCTTTTCTATATGCTCGAAGTTATATCAATATAAAGTTATCCAAAAAAAGATGTGAAAAAAGAAAAAAAAAAAAGGAATGACATACACATTTTTAAAAATCCAATATTTAGGAACTTACCCTTCCTTTCTCATTGGCAGAGGTCCAACTCAAATGTGCTCCAGAAGTAAAATTTCTGGAACTGCCTGGATTAAGAAACCCTTTATGTAGACAGAAAGCAAATCTGAAGAATCAGCTTTGTGAGAGCAAAACATGGTCAACAGTTCTTCATTTGGTCCTAAAATGTCATGATTAGTGACACAAGAATATCAGCAAAAGAACCAGGGAACATTTCAGAGAAAATGCTTAATCAGTTCATCTATTGATGGAACTTCTAATTTACCCAGATGTGAGACAGGACATGATTTACACAACTGACTGTTCAAAAATATGAGAAGGGGGACCAGCAGTTAGCGTAATGGCTATGTCGCTGGACTCCCACCTAGTCAACCGCAGTTTACGTCTCGGACCCAGTGGCTTAAAACTCACGCCGGGCGTGTGTGCGTGCATGCCCAAGATCCAGAGAGGAGAATGGAGGAGAAGGGATTGCGGC
>NW_006209345.1:500364-533152 GCF_000334495.1 Tupaia belangeri chinensis | reverse complement strand
GAGAGGGGTGTGCGCCGTGGCCATCCCCGCTGGGGGGTGATTTCTCGCTTTCTGTCTCTCTGTCTCTCTCTCTGTCTGTTTGGCGAGTGCACGTGCCCTATAGCTAAAAATCTCTCCAAAAAAAAATTATATATATATATATGAGAAGGTTTTTTTAATAAAGAATTATTTATTCAATTTTGTTTATGTATTATTATTATTCAATTTGAGCAGAGAGAGAGAGAGAGTGAGAGAGGAGAGTGAGAAAGTAAGCTGCCAGGTCCAGGACTCAAACCAGGGTCAGCCATGTGGAAGTCCAGCACCTTAACCACTATGCCATCTGCTGGTCCCATATGAAAAGGATTTTTTTTTTAAAGAAAAATTGTATTCAGTTCATTTTTAAAAAATGACAAAATAAATTTGTTGCAATTTCACATGTACCAAAAATAAAAGTGATAGTTATATTATTTTTATAAATGAATGACAAACTTTAATTTTGCAAAAGATTATAAACATTTTGCACACTAGTCAGATCTTTCTTTTACGTAAAGTGCTTTTGATGACAGATCAATTAACAAATACTACTGTAAACTATTTCAGACAGTACAAAAAAAGGTTTTGATTTTTTTTTTCTTGTAAATAAAAGTTTGTCATTTATAATTCTTTTTTGGTCTCACCCCCACCATCTACCACCCACTCTCTACCAACTACTTCCCCCAATTTCTGTCACTAGCATCTCTCCTGATCCTCTCCACCATCACATCTTCAGATCTCTCAACCTCTGCATTTTCCGGGGATATACAATATGTATCTTTTAAAGTCTGGCTCACTTTGCTCAAGATGACATCTTCTTTTTCATCTATTCTGAGTTGAATGATAGGATCTCATTGTTTCTTATAACTGTATAATATTCCATAGTATCTACATGCCACAGTTTTTTTTAACCTAATCTTCAGTTTTTGGACTCTTAGGTTGGTTCCGTGTCTTAGCAATTCTAAATAATGCTGCAATAAACTTGAAATTTTCCTTATCATTTGAATAGATGCCAAGCAGTAGGGTTGCTGAGTCATACTGAAGTTCTATTTAGTTTTTTGAGACATCTCCATATTGTTTAAGAGGCTGAACTAATTTACTTTCCCACCAACAGTGTAAGAGCTTTCCCTTTTCACCACCAACACTTACCGTTCTTTATTTTTTGATCCTAGCTATTCTAACTGGGTTAAATGATATCTCATTGTAATTTTAATTTGAATTTCCTTTATGACAAGAGACTTTGAACATTTTTTTCATATGACTCTTTGCCATTCATAAGTCTTCCCTGGAGAGTTGTCTGTTCAATTCATTTGCCTATTTTAAATTGGATTAATTATTTCTTTCTTTATGAGTGAGCCACTTGAGTTCCCTATGTATTCTAGATACCAATTCCTTGTATGAGGGATAATTTGTAAATATTTTCTCCCATTCTGAGAGATGTCTTTTCACTTTAGTTATAGCTTTATTTGCTGTGAGAAAGCTTTTTAGCTTGGTGTAATCCCACTTGTCTATTTTAGGATCTAATTGTGCTTTAGGAGTTTTATTTAAGAAATCTTTGGCTACTCCAGTGTCTTCAAAAGTGTCCCCAGGGACAAGCAGATGGTGTAATGGCTACGATGATGGACTCCCATGTAGTCGACTGCAGTTCGAGTCCGGACCCAGTGGCTTAAACTCACAACGGGCGTGTGTGTGTGTGCATGCCCAAGATCCCAAGAGGAGAATGGAGGAGAAGGGATTGCAGCGTAACCATCCCCCCGGGGGGTGATTTCTCTCTTTCTGTCTCTCTGTCTCTCTCTTTCTGGCGAGCGCACATGCCCTATAGCAAAAACCTCTCCAAAAAAAAAAAGTTTCCCCTATGTTTTGTTTTTTTTTTTTTACCAGTAGTTTTATAGTTAGAGGCTTTATATTTATGTCTTTGACTATTTTTAGTTAATTCGAGTTAATGAGTTAGAGGTAGGGGTCCAGTTTAATTTTTCTGAAGATGGATATCCAACTTTTAAGGGAATATCTTTCCTTTTGAGACTCTCTCTCCACAGCACCCAGATGGAGATAAATTCTCCCCACCAGAGTCAGACACCAGCCGATTTCAGACTGGAAGGAGTACTCCTGGATTGTGTGTTGTGAAATGCACTTGTGTTACAGAAATCTGGAGACCTGAAGATGGATAATGAGGTTTCTGTTCCTTTGGGGACTGACCTATGGAGTAAAGAAATGCACCTCATCTCTCTATGCAGCCTTTCCTTGCTCTGGGACCCCTGAATCATGCCCACTTAGATGGCTTTGTCTGAAACCAAGTGGAAGAGAGGGAAGGACCTTCTCTCCCTAGATCACTGGGACTCTCTCTTGGAGTGATTTGACTGTGACGAGAGCTAACACACAGGCCATACAGAGACAAGCCAAAGGACTCAGGATGCAAGAAAATTGTGCTTATTTATGGAAAAAGAAAAAAAAATAATAAGATCAAGCTCGTGCTTATTTATGGAAAAAGAAAAAAAAATAAGATCAAGCTTATTGTAATTACCTGGGCAAAAGAACACACACACAAAAAGGCTAAGACTATTCTAAAAGCAGGTCAAGCATTTGGAAGAAATAGACACAACATGGGCTGACCCTGTGGCCTAGTGTTGAGAGAGCTGGATCCCACATGACCAATATCATGGTTCAAATCCTGGCCCTGGAGGCTTGAAAAACACATCAGGCACATATGTGTGCATGCCCAGAAATCCTGATGGAGGAGAAGAGATTGAAGTATGACCATTCCACATGGGGGGGGAGTACTTTCTCTCTCTCTCTCTCTCTCTCTCTCTCTCTCTCTCTCTCTCTCTCTCTCTCTCTCTCTCTCTCTCTCTCTCTCTCTCTCTGTCTCTGTGAGTGCCTACACCCTCTCTATGGAAAGAAAGGAAAAGAAAAGGAAGGGAAGAGAAAGGGGAAAGGAAGGGGAAAGGGAAAGAAAGAAAAGGTAAAGAAAAAGAAAAGAAAAAGAGACACAACATGACATTTTGTTGTGTTTTCCCAAGGATATGTCAATTTAAGGGGAACAAGACCATCTGAGATATTGCAAGAAACAGCTGACTGCAGCATTCCCAAGAAAGGAGAATTTCTCACCCAAATTCTAGGACAAGAAAGAATCTGAGTGAGCCAGGACCATCTGTGTCAGGGGACAAAGAAGTCCACAAAGCTTAACTGATTTAATTGCCCCTTTTTAAAAATTGGATTATTTCTTGGGACCAGCAGTTAGCATAATGGCTATGTCACTGGACTCCCATGTAGTTAGCCGCGGTTCGATTCCCTGACCTGGTGGCTCCTCTGGTTTCATAGGTTACTGTCCATGCTTTTAAGCTTCCTACACTTTCAGTTTATTCCACTGAGTGCAGATATTGGGATATATTCAGTGGGAACACACCATGTCTCTCTTTCATAGTCTGACTTGCTTTGCTCAGCAGTAAATCTTCATATTCATTCTCTTTCTATCAAATTCCAGAGTGTCTCCTTTCTCTCTTTTCTTATGACTGAGTTGTATTCCATAGTGTATATATACACGTGTATATATATATATAGTGTATATATAGTGTATATACAGTATATACATAATAAATCATATATATTATAATAAATTATATAATAATATACGTGTATATATCTATATATGTATGTATGTATATATTAACAGAATGTGTGCATACTTGCCAGAGAGGGGAAAGTGAGAAAGCACCCCCACGGGGCATGGTCACACCACATTCCTTTCTCCATTTCCCCCTCCTTTTTGGGATTTTGGGCACACACGCACATGTGTCCAGTGTGTTTCTCAAGCCGCGGAGCCTGGACTTGAAACGCAGTCAACCATGTGCCACGCAGCTGCCTTCATTACCAGGCCACCGTAGTTTATGAGTTATAAGAATGCAAGGTGTTACTAATGCGGGAAACTGGGAACTAGGTCCATGGAAGCTCTCTGTACCATTTTCTTATTTTTCTGTAAATCTAAAAATATTCTGAAAACTAAAAATAACTTTAATGACATGGAGAAATAAGAATAATGGCTACAATAGATTGAAACACATTAAGGTATAAAAATCTTTCAGTTGGGGACCAGCAGGTGACGTGATGGTTAAGGCACTGGACACTCCCACATGATCAACCACAGTTCAAGTCCCATACCCAATGGCTTACTTTCTCATTTTCCTTCTCTGTGCCTGTCTTTCTCTGGCCAAATGAAAATAATTGAATGAATAAATACAATTAAACAAGCAATTCTCTTTTTTAAAAAAAAATCTTTCAGTGATGACAGAAAGGTCAGGTGTGAGCCTAACACTTGATATAGTATGAAGAAAACAGAAAAGCAAACTAAAGAAATTTCTCCCTAAAGTTGGAGTCAAGAAAAAAGACTAAAGGAGGACTATTAAGAATAGCTTCTGTTTATATTTTGGAGCTCTGGAGACTTTCTCTTCAACTGAAAACAAACAACAACAAAAAACCCAGAAGACAAGATTTTCAGACTAACCTGTGGCATGGTGGTTAAGGGTTAAGGAGGCTGGACCCCACATGGCTGGCTGCTCGGTTTTAGTCCCAGACCTGGTGGCTTGAAAAGCACACTGGGTACGTGTGTATGCCCAAAATCCTGAAAGGAGGGAGAAATGTAGGAGAAGAGATTATGGCATGACTGTTGCCTATGGGGAATGTTTTCTCACTTTTTCTCTCTCTATCTCTAGGGGATGCTCAACCTCTGGCAAAATTTAAAAAAAAAAAAAAGAGAGAGAAAAGACAAAATTTTCTGTACAATTGTTTGAGTTATAGAGACTTCTTATTGTCATCCAGCATTCCATGACACTCTTTAAAATAATTTGGATGATTGTATAATTAAATCATCATTTAAAAAAAAAAAAAAGACCCAGCAAAACCTCAAAAATGAAGGAATTGGCATGGATTCTTTTCCATTTCCCATAGGTATAGAGATGGGGGGGGGGACTCTCCCTTTTTACCTGAGCTACAGTCAAAGAAAAGAATAGAATGGAATTTCCCTTGCAGCCATTGAGATTTTACAAGCACTGCATTTTCAGGCAGTTTCTGGCCGGTCTGACACTTTTCGAAACAAATTGTATCTTTGTGCAATGAGTGTTTTAAATAACCAAAGCCAGTTTCCAAATGGGCTCCAGCTCACAGGAGTCTGCTGAACTCTCTCTTGCAAAAGTTACAGGGAGTCTAGGTATCTAAATTAAAAATAAAATAACTTTCCAAATATTTGGTGAAAATAGAAACTTTCCGTTTTATGAGATATTATTTTGGTCTCCCATCGGTACTCAAAGTAAAACAAAATATTAAGGCTTAATTCTATTTTATTTCAACTGTTTAACTTTGCCCCTGAACTTTTAGATAAACATTTACCCAATGGATGAACTGGTGGATTTGAATTTTTAAAACATAGTAAACATTTTTCTATTAAATAATCTATCTAGTTTCTATAAACTGTATCAATTTATTAGATGTTTCAGCTTCTTTTAAGGTTGAATAGAGTTGAAGGTTCATGCCGAATATTTTTTTAAAAGATGGGTTTATGTTCCTTTCTTCCCTGTTTTGCTCCAAAAAATGGTTATGAAAGTCATTTCGGCTATGTTTAATCAAGTTCTCAGCTTAGGTAATAGGTGGGATGTGGCTTATTGATTAGATGTAAGATTGAAAGGCAGGAAATGCAAACCTTGAAATACACTTTCTCCTGAGTGTTCTCTCTCTCTCTCTCTCTCTCTCCCCCCTCTCATCTCCCCTCCCCCCTTACGCTTCCCCAGAGCAGGGTTGTGGCTTGCAGTTACCTTTCCTGCCACTAGGTGCTGTTTAATGCATGCTGGAGACTTAACCAAACTGGCTGGGTTTTGCTCATCAGGAAATTATATAGCTGGGGGCCTCACTGCATACCCAAAAGTGGACAGACGGGCTCCTGGACACTGTTTGCCAGTGGAAACAGGTTCTTCTTGAATGTCGAGGGCTATGCCTGGTTTCTCTGGGTTTGTGTGCGTGCCCTGTGAACACCTGGGCATACGCTTCCCGGAGGAGCAGGATATGTTTTCTTCCCGAACCACAACTGTTTTTCACGGTAGTTGCCACCGATGACGGCCTCTAGTCAATTCCTGGTGACTTATGTGAGGAATTGGCTCCGACACCCGGGAGGTAGAAATCCAAGGTCCACAAAGCTGCCCAAAGCCCAGCTCAGCAGGGTAAGCCAGGACCTGCGTGCAGTTGGGTCAGGGCTCTCATCCAGTGGAGCCCGCGGGAAATCTCATGGTCTCACAGCTAAGTGCTCTCACTCTGCATTTGACCAGTCAGGTGTCACGTTCTGACTCGGTTGCTGATAGCTCAGTGACCTTGGGCCAGTGGCTTAGCTTTTCTCAGTTTCCTCACCTGTCAACGGGGGCTAAATGCCTCACAGTTTGTCTTGCAGAGTGTAAGATGCAATGCCCGCTATGTTGTTGACATGGAATAAGTGGTCATCGGTCCGCTCATTCAGCAGGCTGTGTTTGGAGCCCTTACTAGATTCCAATGTCTGTTGTAAGCACTGGAGATGGATTTTTAAATATTAGTCTTGGATTTACCTCATAACCATTCCAGGAAGTGAATGAGTGAGTGAGCAAGCAATATGTCTTCCTAGTCCTCTGTAACTGTGCATGCTGTCTGTATTTTAAGGAACAGATATGTCAGCCTGGGCTGTTTTAGGAATGAGCCCTTCATCCCTGGAGAGGCCAGACTACACTCTGGAAAAGTCTTACCTGGAGATTCTTACCTGGAGATGTTCCTCCCGACACAGTCCGTTAGCCTGGAAACCCCACTGTCTTACTCAGGGCGCACGATATACAATGGCAAAAGTAGCCTAACCCTCGACTCCGCAGCAGCTGTGATAACACAGCTGTTTCTGTACCTGTGACAGGGAGGTTTGAATTGCGATGACTATTGACATAGAAGCACTGGGACGCTCAGGCTGAGGGCACTGGAGGGCTGAATCCTCCTCCTCACAAGGGAGGCAGCTCCCAGTGCAGCTACAGACTGCGTCCACTTCCAGGCCGTTGCTGTCCCATTCCCTAGTCAGCTCTGAAGCCCAGCACCCACAGCTCCTCCGTCCTGGGGCCTTCTCTGACTCCCCCACCCCCTGGTGCTTTTCCCATTCTCCGATGACCTCAGCCTCACATCCACCACCCTCAAGGCAACTGCTGCCCCACTGCGGGCGAGTTCATTCACATATCTGATCTCAGTTTCCCCATCTGTAAAATGGGGATACTAGCAGGGTTAGGGGGAAAACTGAGAGAGGTCTTTGGAAGTTCTTATGAGGATGTGTGGTTGATAACCAGTGCCAGCATTTAGCTGGACTTGTTTATACTTCAAGAACCTATGTATGAGTTTATTCAGAGATAAACATTTTTTTAAAATAAAGCAGACATGTATAAACGTGCAGAGGTCATAATTTCATAGTTGGATGAATCTTTGCAAAGTGAATGCATCTGATGATCATGTTCCAGGTTAAGCTAGAGAAGAGTACCAGCCTCCCTAAACCCCCTTCATGACATGCCCCCTTCTCTGTGGATCCAATTCGCCTGTCTTTAATTCAGTGGCATCTGGTTTTTGTTCAACATTATGTCTGTGAGGTCCACTCATGTCACTCCATACAGCAGTCATTCATTCTCAGCGCTCTAGAGAACCTCATGGTACAAGCAGACCGCTGTTCTCCTATTGATGGGCATTTGGGTTGTTCTCAGCTGCTGGGAGCTCTCATGAACTGGTCTTTTAATAAGCATATGTGGGCCCTCCTGTTGGATTTCAAGCTGCAAGCGGAGCTGTGGGGTCATAGAGCATGCTGATGTTTAACCTCAGTAGTTACTGCCATTTTCCAAAGTGGTTGTACCAATCAGGAGGCTGAAGGGTGGCACAGTGGAACACCTTGCTCTGCAAGGCTGATGCACATGGGAAGGTTCCAGAAATCCAGAGACCTTCCTGACCATGTGCCCAGGATCTGGAGCTGGCTAAGTCTGGGAGTAGATTGTGGTGTAAGGGATGCTGGCCCCTGCCCCTTGCTCATGAAAGAAAGAAGTAAATAAACTTAAAAATAAATAATAAACTCATATCAGCATTGTGTGAGCGGCACAGTAACCCCACATCCTCCCCGATACTTGGCTGTCTGCTTTGGTTCTGTTTTTGCTTTCAGTCATTATGGTGAGTAAGTAGTGGTATCTCACAGCGGGGGCAACTTTTTATAAAAACTAATCATTACAGACACCTTTCATATGCTCATGGTTATTCAGGAATCTCTCTTGGAGAAGTACTTGTACACATTTTAGGATTTTGTGTTTAGGGTTTTGTTTATTTTTATTTATTTATTTATTTATTTTTTGGAGAGGATTTTTGCTATAGGGCGCATGCACTCACCAGACAGACAGAGAGAGACAGAGAGACAGAAAGCAAGAAATCACCCCTCAGGGGGGATGGCCACGCCGCAATCCCTTCTCCTCCATTCTCCTCTCAGGATCCTGGGCACGCACGCACACGTGCCCGGCGTGAGTTTAAGCCACTGGGTCCGGGACTCGAATCGCAGTCGACTACGTGGGAGTCCAGCAACATAGCCATTACGCTAACTACTGGTCCCATATTTTTGTTTATTTTTAATGAGAGAAAGGGAGACATTCCAGACAGGGTCGCACCCTTTTGCAATCCCCACCCCAAGCCTCCTATCAGGCAGGGAGGCAAGCAGGAAGTCCAAGCCTTGAAATAAACTTTGTCCTGGACCACAGGTACACACCACCGTACCAACCTGTTTGCTCAGGTAGGTTCAGGGTCAGAACTCATGCCTCCCATGTAGCCCCAATCTCACACAGCGATGCCCTGCCACTTATGTCACCACAATTGGGCCACAAGTATTTTTAAAATTGGGTTGTTAGTCTTTTTCTATTCCTTTGTAAGGGTGATTTTTATATTTAGGGTATAAGTCGTTTGGGATCTCTATGTATTTTAAAGAAATTCTGTCCTGTGATTCACCTCTACATTTAGTGTGATCTTTTTGATCAACAGAAGTTCTTCGTTTTAGTGGAGTCCTGTGTATCATTGTTTTCCTCTGCGGTTAGGGTTCTGTCTGTCCTGTCTAAAGAATGTTTGTCCATCCTAAGGTAATGAAGATGGTCTTCTATACCTTCTCGAAGCCTTGTTGGATGTTTTGTATCTGAAATCAACTTCATGTGAGATATTTCTTTTTTCCTTTTTCCTTTTCTTTCTTTCTTTTCTTTTTTTAGTTTGTCAGAGGGTACATGCACTTACCAGAAAGGGCAAACTTTCAGTCCTTAAAAATGAATGCATTTGAGATGGTTTATGGCCCAGCACGAGCAATTGTGGTAAATGGTTCATGTACACTTGAAAAGTATGAGTATCCATAGCTCGAGCTGACGTTTTTGTCTTCAGTTCTACTGCTCACTAAAAGAATTCTGTTATATTTTAAGTTAAAAATATACAAGTTTAATGAAAGATTTATTATTTATTTGCGCTCCATCAGTTTTTGTTTTGTGTGTTTTGAAGTATTTATAGTTTAGACTTGTTCTCTCTTTCTGTTGAACTGATGTACCATTATAAACCGTTCTTTTTTTTTTTTTTTTTTTAGAGAGAGATTTTTGTTATAGGGTCCATGCGCTACCAGAGAGACAAAGAGAGACAGAGAGACAGCGCGAAATCATCTCCCGGGGGGCGGGGGGATGGCTATGCTGCAATCCCTTCTCCTCTGTTCTCTTCCTGGGATCTTGGGCATGCTTGCACACGGCCCGGTGTGAGTTTAAGCCACCATGTCCGGGACTCAGACACATGGAAGTCCAGCGACATAACTATTACACCATGTGCTGGTCCCATAAGCTGTCCCTTTTTATCTTTCGTAAAATGTCTTATTATGAAATTTAATATATTTAACATTAGAAGAGCTACACCAGCTTCCTTTTCCTCGTGTTGCATGGCATCTATTACTTCCATCTTTGGATTTTTTATTATTTGGGGTCTTTATGTTAAAGTGTGTCTTCTGTGAATAGGATGTAGTTGAGACTTTTAAAAATTCAGTCTGGTGCCTTTGTCACTTAATTAGTAACTCATTTATATTTATTATAATTATTGATATATATCTGAGTTTACATCCATTGCATTCCTCGTAGTTTTATATCTGTCCCATTTGTGTTTTGGACTTCTAGACCTCCTTTCTTTTTCTTTTATTTTTAAGTTTTTTCCCCCTCTCATAAGAAACATAGAGACAGTGAGAGAGAAATAGAGAGTGATGGAAACCTCCAAAGGGTCTTTATTAACACAACCATCCTCAGTCTCCGCTGGCTTAGACTGGGAACATGTGCCACATACCTAGTCTGTTTATGGAGATCCCAGGGTTCAAACCCAGGGCTCTCCCGTGAGGACCCATTTATGCTATTACTGTGCAACCACCTCGCCCACCTGCTCCTCTTTGCTTCAACAATTCTTTGTTAAATTACAATTTCTCTGGTTTGTTTGATCCTAGCCACTCTGAGGTTAAGCGGTATCTCATTGTGGCTTGAATTTTCATTTTCCTTATGGCAAGAGACTTGAAGCATTTTTTTCAAATACCTTTTGGCCATTCAGAAGGCTTCTTTGGAGACTTACCTATTCAATTCCTTTGCCCATTTTTTAGTTGGATTTTTCATTTTTTTTAAATGGGTGAACTGCTTGAGTTTCCTATATGTTCTGGTATCAGTCCCTTATCTGAGGAATAATTTGCAAGTATTTTCTCCCATTCTGAGGATTGTCTTTGCACTCTTTCGTTTCTTGTTTCTTTCGCAGTGCGGAAGCTCTTGAACTTGATGAAATCCCTCTGCTTGGGAGATTACTGTCTGTGTTTTAGGGGTTTTATTTAAGAAATCTTTGCCTACTTCAGTGTCTTCAAAAGTTCCCCCTACATTTTCTACTAGTAGTTTTGTAGTTTGAGGCTTTATGTTTAAATCTCTTATTCATTTTGAGTTGATTCTTGTTGTGTGGTTGTGTTTTTTTGTTTTTTTTTTTTTTTTTTTGGATTGGGGAGGGGTTTGCTAAAGGGCCTGTGCGCTCACCAGGAAGACAGAGAGAGACAGAGAGACAGAAAGCGCGAAATCACCCTCCGGGGGGATGGCCACGCCACAATCCCTTCTCCTCCATTCTCCTCTTGGGATCTGAGACACACACACACACACGCACGCCCAGCCTGAGTTTAAGCCACCGGGTCTGGGACTACATCCCGATTGACTACATGGGAGCCCAGTGACATAGCCATTATGCCAACTGCTGGTTCTGAGTTGATTCTTGTTAATGGTAAGATATAGGGATTCAGTTTCACTTTTCTACAGGTGGATATCCAGGTCTTCCAGCCCAGTTTTGCTATGATGTGCCCCTATGTGGTTTTCTTCATATGTACCCTGCATGGGGTTCATGGAGTTTCTCATATCTGCAACTGAACAGGGCCTGATGTCATGCATCAGTCTGGGAAAATTCTTGGTCAGACTCTTCAACTATTTCTTCTCCGTTCTCTTTTCTTTTTTTCCAGTGCTCCAGCTGCACCTAAGTTAGGCATATTCACTGGGACCTGAATGTCTCTCCTATTCTTTTCTGTGTTTTAAGTATTCTTTTGTGTGTGTCCATTTTAATATGAAAATATTCAATAATATACTATTATATGTTATTAATTATATTTACATATTGCAATTATATACTGTATTTTTGATGTTAATATTTTCTACCTACCTTTCCATTTATTAATCTCATCTGCTCTAATCTGAAAAGGCTTTCTTTTCTCCTTTGTATTGTCTTGTACCCTTTGTCAAATATCAGTCGTCTGTATGATTTGGGGTTTAGTTCTGAATTCTCTATTCTGCTCCATTGATCTCTATGTCTATTTTTTTTTTACCAGTATGATGGTGTTTTGATTATCACTGCTTTGTAATATATATATATAGAGAGAGAGAGACAGAGACAGAGGTTTTTGCTATAGGGTGCGTGCGCTCGCCAGACAGAGAGAGACAGAGAGTTAGAAAGTGAGAAATCCCACCCCAGGGGGGCATGGCCACACCACAATCCCTTCTCCTCCATTCTCCTCTCGGGATCTTGGGCAAGCACGCACACGCGCCCGGCATGAGTTTAAGCCACCGGGTCCGGGACGCGAACCTCAGTCGACTACATGGGAGTCCAGTGACATAGCCATTACGCTAACTTCTGGTCCCTGCTTTGTAATATATTTTGAAGACAGACAGTGAGATGCCTCCTGTTGTATTCTTTGGCACTGTTTTGCCCTGGTGATATGGAGTATTTTATGATTCCAGTTAAATTTTATAATTTTTTTTCTATTTCTGTGAAGCACGTCACAGGTGATTGAATCAGAATTGCACTGAATATGTAAATTAATTTAGGCAGAACTGACATTTTCATTATATTGATTCTTTCGATCCGAGAACATGGGATGTCCTTCTGCTTTTTGTATCTTACTCAATTTCTTTTTTCAGTTTTTCATAGTTTTACTTACAGAAATCTTTCACCGTTAAGTTTATTCCTAGATATCTTATTTGTTTTGTGGCTATTGTAAATGGGATTGCTTTCTTCAATTCTGTGTCAGTCTGTTCATTATTGGTGTGTAAAAATGCTATCGGCTTTTGTATATTGACATTGTATCCTGCTACTTTATTGAATTAACTGATCACTTCTAGGAGTTTTTCTTTTCTTTTCTTTTCTTTTTTTTTTTTTTCTTTTTTTGCGTTATAGAGCGCCTGTGCTTGCCAGAAAGACAGAGAGAGACAGAGAAACAAAAAGCAAGAAATCACCCCCCAGGGGGGATGACCACGCCTCTATCCCTTCTCCCCCATTCTCCTCTCGAGATCTTGGGCACACACGCACACGCGCCTGGTGTGAGTTTAAGCCACCGGGTCCAGGACTCGAACCATAGTCAGCTACATGAGAGTCCAGTGACATAGCCATTACGCTAACTGCTGGTCCCTCTAGGAGTTTTTTTCATGGATTCCTTTGGAATTTGTATGCGTTAGGTCATCAGGAAAGTCAGGACATGTTTTTCTGTCTTTCTGTGCAAAAGTGTGTCGTGACTTTCCCAACAACCCAATATATAATCATATAATCTACAAATAGGGATGGTTTAGTTCTGAATGGAAAGTGTGGGTGAGGCTGTGGTAATAAGGGAACTCTTCTACAATGTTGATGGAAACGTGAATTAGTACAACCTCTGTGGAAAACAATATGGAGGGTCCTCAAAAACCTACAAATAGAACTTTCCTATGACCCAGCAATCCCACTCCTTGGTGCTTACCCAAAGGTTAGGCAAATTCTCGACTGGAAAGACACCTGCACATCGATGTCTACTGCAGCATTATGCACAATTGCCGATTAAGGCTGCTGAGCCTAAGTGTCCAGAAACTGATACCTGGGTTAAAAACCTGTGACATGTGTATACTATGGGATATTACTCAGCTCTAAGGAACAACGAGAACCTACTGTGACTGAAAGCGGATGAATATAGACAACGTAATATTGAGCAAAGTGAGCCAGACATTCAAAGATACATATTGTGTATTCCCACTCAACTTGTGCCGAATGTCTGCACTCTGTGGCAGAGGTTGAGAGAACTAGAGATGTGATGGTGGAGATGATGGGTGTGGATGCTAGAGACTGTAAGAGGAGAGTGGATAGTACAGGGTGGGTGATGGAGGGTGGTTGTGAGGTGCAAGGGAGGAGACATTTGACAGAGAGAAAAACGTAAAGTTCTCAGGACCAGCAGTTAGCATAATGGCTATGTCGCTAGACTCCCATGTAGTTGACTGTGGTACGAGTCCCGGACCCAGTGGCTTAAACTCACACCAGGCGCATGTGCGTGCATGCCCAAGATCCCAAGAGGAGAATGAAGGAGAAGGGATTGCAGCATGGCCATCCCCCCTGGGGGGGTGATTTCTCGCTTTCTATCTCTCTCTCTTTCCAGTGAGCACACATGCCCTATGGCAAAAACCTCTAAAAAAAAAAAAAGAAAAACATAAAGTTCTCTGTTGAAATGTGTGTGTGTGTGTGTGTGTGTGTGTGTGTATATTATAAATCATAATGGAGATCTTATGTAAAATGTGAAATTAATACAAATTACAGCTTCTCTTCTATTGTCTGGTTATTTATGTATTTCTTTCCTCTGCTGCTAGCAGTTGATCTAGAAATTATCACATTTGTCTCTGGCTTTTTAGAGTCTTCCTTGAATTAGTGTTTTTATCACTGTTGAACAATATAAGGATCTTCAGTGCTTTTAACTTCATTTACCCTTCCTCTGACCTTTTGTGTTGTTTGTCATATATTAATTCTACTTATATTTCAATCCCTGCATGACATTATTGTTGTTACTTTTTTAAAATGGACATTAATTTAGATTTACCCACATATTTCCTTTTCTGGTGTTGTTCATTCCTTCCCACCTTATTATAATTTCATTTGGGATTATTTTCCTACATTCTAAAAACTCCCTCTAGTATTTCTTTTAAGGCAGGTCCGCTGGCAATGAATTCCCTTAGAATTGTCCACCTGAAAACATATTAATTTCATCTTCATTTTTGAAAGGTAGTTTTTCTAAATTTAGAACCCCGAGCTGGTGAGTACTTTTCTTTCAGTTATTTAAATCTATCACTCTATTTTGTTTGACTTCCGTTGTTTCTGTTGAAAAAAGTTTCTGTCTTAGGCCAGTTGGTGGCATGGTGGCTAAGGTGGCTGGATCCCACGTGGCCAGCTTCTCTCTGTCCCAGACCTGGTGGGTTGAAAAACACACCAGGTGTGTGTATGTGTATACCCAAACTGTGGTACGATGCGGCCATCTCCCGGGGAGTGTTTTCTCACTCTAGCAAAGCTGAAATAAGAGAAGAAAAAGTAGGTGTCTTTTTTCCTCTGGTTTCTTTTATGATTCCACTGCCCCCCCACCCCATCTTTCATTTTTGCCAGTTTTGCTATGATGTGTCTTTATGTGGTTTTCTTTATATTTATCCCACTTGGGGTTCATGGAGCTTTTCCTATCTGTAACTAAACAGCCTGATGTCACGCAGCAGTTTTGGAAAATTCTTGGTCAGACTCTTCAACTATTGCTCTTCCTCCCTTCTCTCTTCTCATTTTCCAGCACTTTAGCTGCACCTAACTTCGGCATATTCACCAGGACCTGGAGGTCTCTCACGCTCTTTTCTGTGTTTTACAATTTGTTTGTCTGAGTTTCTATTTCAATATTAAAATATTCAATATCTAATAATAAGATATTCTGTTAATTATACTTACATCTTAAAATTTCAATTTTAATATTTTCTACTAACCTGTCTTTCAGTTTATTAATCTCATCCACTCTAATCTACCGTTATACCCACCTTTTGAATTACTATTTATGTTCATTTTATTCATAATTTTTCATTAGTCTATCAATTGTTGCAACTGATTTTTAGCACTTGATTACCATGTACAATGACTAAGTCAAGGTAATTAGGATACCCACAATTGCAACCTCTTGTAACATTACATACAGTAAATCATTAACCACATTCTTCTCCACTGTATGTTTTAAATTCTTTTTGAGAATTATTTTATTTAATTTTCTTCATTAATTTTTTGATTTGAGCAGGGAGAGATAGACAGAAAGAGAAAGGGAAAGTGAGAAAGCAAGTCGCCAGGTCCTGGACTGCACCGCAGTCGTACATGTGGGAGTCCAGCATCTTAACCACCACGCCACCTGCAGGGTCCCCTCCCACTGTGTTTTATAACATTAGACACTGTTCCTTCGATCTGCCTGCTGTTTTGTTTTTGTTAGTCGGCACCCCTCTATCACCATGCCTGTCCTTCCCAGAGCTGAGCAGTCACTCTACATCTTTCTCCTTCTATGGGATCATTTTTTTCAAGCTTCCATATATGAGGGAGAACAGGTGGTATTTCTCTTGCTGTAACTGCCTTATTTCACTTAGCATAATGTCCTCCAGCCTCATAGATTTAACCTCAAGTGACTGGATTTTGTCCTTTTACATGGCTGCATAGTAATCCATCGCGTGTGCATACAGCACGTTTTCTTTATCCCCAACTCTAGTTTTCACTCGACCTTGCTGTAGATCTCAGTTCTTTAGTGAAATTCTCCATCTGTCCATGTCCTTTCTTCAACATATTAATGGATGTGTCTGATAACACTGAGATACAGATTTGTTTCTGTTGTCTTTGGATCTTTGTTTTCTTTCTTTCTTTCTTTCTTTCTTTCTTTCTTTCTTTCTTTCTTCCTTTCTTTCTTTCTTTCTTTCTTTTTTTTTTTTTAGAGTGATTTTTGCTATAGGGCGCATGCACTCACCAGAAAGAGAAAGACAGAGAGATAGAAAGAGAGAAATCACTACCCCCAGGGGGGGATGGCCATACTGCAATCTCTTCTCCTCCATTCTCCTCTCGGGATCTTGGGCACACACGCACACACGCCCGGTGTGAGTTTAAGCCACTGGGTCTGAGACTTGAACTACAGTCGACTATATGGGAGTCCAGTGACATAGCCATTACGCCAACTGCTGGTCCCTCTTTTTTTGTTTTTCTTTTCTTAATTCTAAGTTATTTGACTCCACTTCCTGGCACGTGTAGTAATTTTTAACTGAATCTTGAGTATTATGTGTGAGAAGCGGGGAGGCTCTGGATGGTGTTTGCTTTTTCCAGAGAGGAGTTTTTACTCTTTGGATGTAGAATACAAGCAGATCAGCTTGTTTCTACCAGGGCTAGAGATGATTGGAGACTAGAGCTCAGGGTGTATGGAAGGCTGGTCTCTTTCTGGATTCCTCATGGGATGCCTGAGAGTTTACCAGGACCCCCATTTCCTCGTTGGTCCCCAAACGTCGATGAGCCAGCTAAAAGCTTTGATTGTCTTTTTCTGTATTCTGTTGTATTTCTCAACTGTTCACCCTGAGCCGAGCAACTGAGCCGTCGGCCAGCGAGGGAGTGCTCTGCTCTCTCTTCTCCGAGCCGTGAGTCCTCCTCATAGCCGCTAGGTTCCTCTGTTTGATTTGTTCTGTTTTCCCATCCAGCTTTTATGGTTGGTTTGGACACAGCATCTACTGGGTTGTGTCCCCTTCGCAGCCACCTGCTGGAGAAGCTTTGCACCTCAGGGGGGTGGCATGCAGAGGGGTGGTGTGAGTTGGAACTGTTCTTGGGGTCCAGTCTCTAAGGGAGGGTTCCCACCTCTGTTGCTTTCAACTGCATGAAAGAGGGGAGGGGAGAGGGCAGGGAGAATTCCATAGGAAAGCCAGGACCCCATGATGTTGAGTAAGCCGCGAGACCTGTCAGGGTCTGTTTCCTCACCTGCAAAATGAATCTGGTGGGTACTTTGAAACTAGAGAAGTAGCTTGGTTTTGTTTTTGTTTTGTTTTGTTTTGTTTTGTTTTTCCTTTTTATGAGGAAAATGCAGCAGAGTCAAAGTACAAGAAGAGATTCCAGACAGGCGCTATTTGCTCTGTGAGAGTCCCACACTCCAGAGAGACGTTTGTAAACAAAGCAGAACAGCTGAGAACTGCATGTGCTGCTGCTGCCGCATGTTCTGGAAAGGTCGCGCAGGGGTGAACGAGGGCGGAGAAGCTGTCTTCTCTGGAGTCAGCCTGGTCCTGCGCCCCGCTCCCCTGGACTCCCAGGAGCTCGATGCCTATCTCAGGGTTATTGGTGCCACACCTTGGTCACCTGTGTGCGTGTCTGCCCTGCGAGACCAGGAGGGTTCCCACACCTGCCTGCCCTCTGAGCCCACTGGGCATTGACGGTCTCCGGAGGTAGGACCAGATGGTAGCTCAGTAGCAGTGCAACGTCTGAGAGGCTGAGCCACGTGGGAAGGTTGCAGGTTCATGTCTGGAGACCTGCCAAGCCCACATGTGCCCGTGATCCAGGGCTGGTGGGAGCCGGGGGTGGAGTGGGGCATGAAGACTCTGGTGGGGATGCCGTCTCTTTTATTTTGCTCTCTTTCTCATGGAGGAAATAAATAAATAAACTTCAAGAAAAGAAAAAATCTCAGGCCAGCAGGTGGCACGGTGGTTAAGGTGCTAGATTCCCACGTGGCTGACCACAGTTTGAGTCCCAGACCTGGCAGTTTGCTCTCTCACTTTCCCGCTCCCTTTTTCTCTCTGTGTCTCTCTCTGGTGGGTGCACATGCCCTATAGCAAATTTTAAAATAAAAATAACAATACACAAAATAAATAATATTTTTTTAAAAGAAAGAAAAGAAAATCTCTCTTGCGACAGATAGGTGGCGTGGTGGTGGAGGCACTGGACCCCCACGTGGCCAGCTGTTGATCATGTCCTGGACCTGGCACCTTGCTTTCTCACTTTCCCTCTCTCTCTCTTTCTCTCTCTCTCTCTCTGACTCTCCCTGGTCCAAATTAAAAATAATAATAACATGACATTAAATAAATATTTTATTTTAAAAAGGAAAGTTCTGTGTGTGAAGTCCTGCCATCTTTATTTTTTAAAGCGACCCCAGGGAAGCGGGACTATCTAGATGAGCATTTTGTAAACATTGGACAAGACGCTGGACTCGCCTGGAGGAGAAAACTGCCCCAGCTCTGCATGGGCCTGACCTTGTTTGTTGAATGACACCAGAGAGGGGAGGGAAGAGGGCAGGGAGCATTCCATAGGAAGGCCAGGACCCCAACTCTTCAGGTCCAGAACCACAATCACCAGAGAGGAGAGGAAAGGGGGCAGGGAGCATTCCATAGGAAGGCCAGGACCCCAACTCTTCAGGTCCAGAACCATAATCACCAGAGAGGGGAGGACAGGGCACAGTTCCGAGTCGATAGTCACCAGAGAGGAGAGGAAAGGGGGCAGGGAGCATTCCATAGGAAGGCCAAGACCCCAACTCTTCAGGTCCAGAACCACAATCACCAGAGAGGGGAGGGAAGGGGGCAGGGAGCATTCCATAGGAAAGCCAGGACCCCAACTCTTCAGGTCCAGAACCACAATCCTAATGGAACACACCCTGCCCCACTGAGGTCTGCCGACCTTATAGCTAGAGCAGGCATTTTAAGGGAAGAAGTTTTGCTTTAAAGATAAGGTTACATTTCTGTTAATGCAAGTCTTAGCTCAGGGGCATAGCCCTTTGCTGGAAAGTGGGGCCTCCCCACGATTTTCTTGGTGTCTCATTCCAAGATAATGAAATGCTGATTTGCTAAGAGCACCATTGTGATACTCTGAAGAATGGGGATTATGGATCCGCCTCCCACCTTTTCAGACTCCATCTGTTCAGACTTCATTTGTAAGAAATACAGCCTGGACATATCAAGTCTCTTTTTCCCTGTTTGGTCACTTTTTGATGAGTCAAAATCAGGTCACTTTCAGCATCAAGATAGGAGATGGAAGGGCCCTTGGCTGGCCCCTTAGGGCATATTCTTGGCCTCCTTTCTCAGAGGCTCAGGTCTTTATCTGTTCCTGAATCTCACTGGCTATTTCCCTTGTTCTTAACAGTTCTTTCTTTTGTCCTTCCCTTCCCTTCCCTTCTTTGATCTGTCTTTCTCCTTTATCTGGAAAAGAAGTCTTAGTGTTCGGGGAGTTGAGAGTGCAAGTGTGGGTGCAATCCGCCTACGTCATTTTTTCCAGCATGCAGAGGTTTGTGATCGGGACAGCAGAGAGGGTCCTCTGGGTACACTGGCGGGTTTATGACTGCGGAGGGATGGGAGCCTGGGAAACACCAGGGTTCTTGCCCACTGGGGCTCTCTCTGTCATGTTGATGGGGTCGGAGCCTAGCACGCGGGGCTAGATCTGGCCTGCACGGAAGGGTCTCTGCCCCGGGCTGGAGCCAGACGACCTCTCAGCCAGCGCCACACTCCTGGCTCCTATGCCTGGGCGCGAGCCCCAAGTCCGCTCCACGCTGCGCCTATTCTCAGTGGTTCTCTGGCCCCGGCAACGGATAAGCAGAAAACCTTCTCCGAAGCCACATGCTTGTCTGAGAAACAGGTTCTCACCCTGCATACGGCCCTGGTGGGTCTTCACCTTGATTTCTTTGGGTCTTAGTCTTGTTTTCAGATGGAGACCTTGGACCGAGGAGCACTTTAAAATTGCACCCACCCCCTCCCCGGGGTCAGAAAGACGCCAGCCTCTCCCTGACTGTGCTGGCCCCAGAGTTCAGGTCAGACCCGGAAGTAAAGGTTTGCCTCGCTCCCCTTCCCCGAAGCCTCTCCTTCCTCCCTTTCCCTCTGCTGTGGGAAGCCCTTCTCGTCCTCCCTTCCCTCTACCCCAGAGTTCTTGGGCCTTATGCTGGTGACCCTCTTCCTCTAGCAAGAGTGGCTGAGGCCGGTTGTGCTTATGTGTGCCAGACACTGCAACTCAGCAGGCTAGGCCACGTGGGAGGCCTGGGTCCCTTTCCCAGCCGACCTTAAAAAGTCAGGCATAACGGCACCTGTCTGTAATGACATCTACTCAGACGGCTGAGGTAGGAAGCTTTCAACACAGCAAGACCTTGGCTAAGACAATCTCACACACGCACACAGAGGATTTGGGAGAAGAAAGTCATTTACACTTGAGTATGAATTAAATCAAGTTTGCCCTTTTCTTCAGGTTATTTGCTCACTTAGTCTTAATGAAATGAAATTCCCAGGGGGAATGAAAAGCTCCGGGCTGCATTGCAAACATTTGGAGCAATTACAGGAGGCTGGGGAGGAGAGGGAATGCTAATATCTCCCTCTCCCTCTCCCTCTCTCACTTCCTGTCCCTCTCCCGGCAGAAGGCATGCTGTATGGGAACAGGGACTTCTCACTGTGTTCACTCTGCACCCCCAGACTCTGCTCCATGCCTATCACATAAGTGTTTGGTGAGTGAATTAATGTCCACTGTATGAATGAGTGAGTGACTGAGGGTCCAGGATGAGGGGCCCGGAGGGCTGAGTCTGTGATAATTGCAATAATAAGCAACCGTTATGAGCCAACGGCCGACCCCGAGCACCCTCGTGCTGTCACGTGGTAATTACCGTCTCCAGCGCCGAGTCTGTGTGAGGTATGCCAGGACCCAACATTTTGGGTCCATAGCCCATGACCCGGCAATCTGTCCTATTCCTGGGACTGAGTTAGAAACAGGTCCTTGAGCCTCTGTACCATCCTGCAGGAGGCAGGGAAGGGAGAGGCCTGACTGGAGTCTCTGGAAAGTTCCCTTCCCATAGATGTGTCGACAGTCCCTTCCTTAAACACCTGCTGAGCACCTGTAAGGTGCCAGGCTGGGGGGATATCGTACCCTCCTCTCCTGGTGAGAGGTCTGGGGTCCGGGGGAGGGCAGGGGCAGCTCTGACTTCAGCCTCCAAATAATGGCACAGAGAAGACCTCTGCTCTCCAGGGAGTCTCAGACATTTTCAGGGACAAGGGCGTAGTTTTCCCCCCACCCCCATTACTGTGACATGCCACTCTGCAGTGGACCTAAGGACTCCGGAGACCATGCACGGCACAGCCTCACTCCAGGCAGGTGGATCAGGCAGGTGTCAGAGACCAGACAGCCCTGAGAGGGTCGTCCTGCCCCATGCTGTTGCTGCCGGCTGGCCTATGAGGGCTGTGGTCCAGCTGAGGAACCTGCTGCCCCTTGGAAGCCACACACAGAGGGGCCTGAAACAAACAAGGCAGCAGCTGGCCAGGCAGGAAGCCAGTGAGCTGGCATGAAGCACCACGCACGCTACTGAAAATCCTCCTGTCAAGCTCTACCCTGGTCCCTCTAGACTGAGCCACTGGGAATATCCCCTTTGCAGCCAGGCTGCCCTGGCCACCGTGGGAAGTGGCTCTCTCCACCTCCTGGGCACTTCCCAGCCCCTCTGCCCAGCTGGGACTAACCCAGTCTGTCCGAACTGCCATGCCGTTCACAGCTGCTTTTGGTGGTGGTCTGTCTGCCCCACCTGGGTGGGGGCACGGGGCATGTGTGTTCTGCCCACTGCTGTTTTCTGGTGCCTGGAAGCGTGGAGAAGATGCTCAGTAAATGTGATGAATGGGGCCAGCAGGTGGCGTTCGACTCCCACGTGGGCAACCGTGGTTCGAGTCTCGGACCTGGAGGCTTGTTTTCTCACTTTCCCTCTTTGTCTATCTCCTTTTGTGAGCTCATGTGCCCTGTAACAAGTAGAAGAATAACGATAATGATAAATAAAACTAAGTAGATCATTGTTTCCAGAAAACATGACGGATGCAGAAAAGGCCCCGTGGTTCCTACCGTCCGGCCACCCACACTTGCCTCCTCCAGGCCTGTCTTGGGCTAAGCGCAGTCATCCCCACTTCAACTTATTCATCCACTGTGACACTCCAGAGCAGAGAAGCCACTCCCTCTGGAGAGCCTTCCGGAACCTGCCTGCCATGACCTTTCCGCTTCAGGATCTCTGGCCTTCTTCTGTGACGTGCTGGCTTTCTGACTTCCTGGGTGACTATAAACTCCATACGGGCAGGTGGGAGTTTTCCTCTTGTCCAGCGTGCGGCCACATGGCAGGACTGTAATAAATGTGTGGATGTCCCCCCCCCCCAGGGGGGCCCACTCCTGCCAGGAAAGCCCAGCCCCAGCCCCTCTAGGCAAGGGCCCTCAGGTGAAGGAAGGCCCGTGGAGGCCGCCTCCTCAATGAGGCCTTTGTGGCAGCCGGGCAAGCGACCTGCACAGCTTTCCCTGTGGCCCCACCAGCTTGAAAATGTTAAGACAACAAGTCAGTCCTCGCCCCTGGGGAGAACCTGTTTGCAAAGCCGCCTGTCACAAGGGCAGGTTTCTGGTCAGGGACTCATGGAGTCAGGTGAGAACCAACTTGTGGATCCGTGCTAGAATTTGTGCACACCGACAGAGTATACACTATTCATTCTTTCTTTCTTTCTTTCAACAAATATTTTGCGTGCTTACCATGCACTGGGCTGGGTTAGGTCCGGAGAATGCAGCGGAGGAAAAGACAGACACAGCTCCCTGCCTTCCTGGTGCAGAGAGAAAGCAGATAGTCCACTAACAGGTGCTCAGAAGCAAGGGAGTCCAGCCAGAGAAGATTCTGGAAAGGGAATGTGAACAGAAGCCTCAGAGACATGAGGGGGAGAGAGAGAGAGTCCCAGCATGCATCCAGGGAGCTTAAAGTCCAGCCGAAGAGAGTAAAATTAACCCCAGCAAGTGAGACCATTAGCCAAGGGCTGCTCCTCTGTGGTGAGGGGAATTTCTCCTCCTCGCCTTCCACTCCTTTACCCCTGCCTGCTCCTCAGATTGTTCTAGAGCTGTGGGACAGGGAAAGGGGAGTACCAGTGGTTATATAAGGGAAAACAGGCCCCATTGTTTGGCCCCAAGGTGACAAGGCAGTGACAGGTAGCGCAGGAAGCAAAGGTGGCCACCCAGGCTCCATCCTCTGCGAGCTGGCCATCAATGCCAGTGGCCGCTGCTGAGACCGTCCTGCTCCGAGGGCAGGGGCTTCTGTGCCTGTGTCTGGGCTGCCAGCCACATGCGATGCCCTCGCCCGGGTCCAGTGACAAAGGCTGGTTAGGCCTGCTCAGTGTTTCACTCCATGCCTCTGGACCTCCTTGGCAGCAGAATGCCCCTCTCTGGACTTTCCTTTGTGAAACTATTGTTATACCTGCATGGATTGGGTATGGGGACAACCCAGGGTTCCTTTTCCCTTTGCTTTTCTTTTGGAAAAACTGGGAGTACCCACGTCTTCCCCGGCTGAGGACAGACTTGGCCTTTCCTCCGAGATGTGACTTGAAGGAGTGCATTCTGCAGAGGGCGAAGGAGCCTAGCTTCACTAGGGTGCCGAGGTCGGAGAGAAGGCTTCTCCGTCAAATGGGAAGGGAATAGGAAAGGAGGAGGGATGATGCAGAACAGTTGAAGACACTCGACCTGAGGATCAAATTGTGGAATAAAAAATAAGTACGTAAACTTCCCCCAGGGAATTGTTTTGCTGCTTGGGGTGGGTGGAAAGGGCAGGAAAAGGTGTGTCAGGGGATACTTGGTTTTCTCCCAATCTGAATTCAGATGTAATAGTTCATGTTCAAAACCAGGGAAGCTGGACCTTGGAAGTGGCTTTCGAAAAGCCACAATCTGTGTTAGACACAGGATGTGTCTAACAAGCCCACGAGAGGGACAGTGACCCTCTGAGTTCTATGTGACCACCAATCTTAGGAATTCTGGGCAGCGCTGAGCTTAAAAATGTGAAACTTCCGAGTGGATTTCCGGGCCAGTAATGAAGCTGGGAGGAGGTCACATGTCTTAGGTCCCTTTTAACTCCTTAGAGATGAGCTGGGGTGTGTGCGTGCGTGTGCTCGCTAACTCCATAGGAACGGGCCTTTGGGTTTTGCCTGCATAAGCAAAGGGACTGGACAGGCTCAGTGCTGTCACTGTCAGCCGTTAGTACTCAGTACTACGGCAGACGGGCAGCCACCCTGGCAGAGGCTAAACCCCCACCACTTCCCCCTCCTCTGAACGCTTTGGTTTTTAAAAGCAAATGCCTTGAGGCCCAACTTGTTGAGTAACTGATTCACTTCTGTGCATTTTCCCTAAGTCCCTTCAGCTCACTTCTGCTGTCATTTTCAGGCGTGAAAACCTGGAGCCATCATATCATGACAAAATAGCCTGGTGCTGACCTTCTACCCAAGGGACGGTGGGAGAGACAGAAAAATATCGCAACAAGATAGTGAAGTGAATTATGCAGGATGGGTGAGAGGAGACAGAAAAAATAACAAGATGATGACGTGGATTATGCAGTATATAGACGGTAATAAAGTCTGTTCAGAAAAACAAAGTTGGCATAATGGCTATGTCGCTGGACTCCCATGTAGTCGACCGCAGTTCGAGTCCCTGACCTGGTGGCTTAAACTCATGCCGGACGCGTGTGTGCGTTCTTGCCCAAGATCCTGAGAGGAGAATGGGAGAGAAGGGATTGCAGTGTGGCCATCCCTCTTCGGGGGTGATTTGTCGCTTTCTGCCTGTCTGTTTGTCTCTGCCTTTCTGGTGAGCGCACGCACCCTATAGCAAAAACCTCTCCAGAAAAAGAAAAAGAAAAAGAAAGTTGGAAGAGGTAGGAGGAGGGGTACAGTTAATAAGAGAATGAGTGAGTGAGTAAGTGAATGAGTGAGTGGGCCAATGAATGAGTGGAGGGATGACTGAGTGTGCAAATAAGTAAGTGAATGACTGGTTGCATAGATACCTGAGTGCATGAAAAACTAAGCAAGTAACTGAGTGAGTGAGTAGAGGACGGGTGAGTGAATGAATGCAAGCGTGAACAAATGGAGGAGTGCCATCCTATTAGAAAACCCGTGGAAATGAACCTGAGGCGTCTCGTTTTCCTGGCCCCACCTGCCAAGGCCATTTTCTGGACCTGGCTTTGGTGTCCAGGACGTCTCAGGGAAGGTAGCTTGGCTAGATGCCCCCACCCTGTGCAGATGGCATTTCATTTCAAGTCGCCAACCCCCAGTTGTGTCCCTTCAGTGGCGAGTCAGCCAGTACTGCAAGCGCTCCCAGCAGAATCCCTAAGAGGGCATCGCGGGTGTCCAATGTATTTCTTTAGGGTACGAAGTGGGGAGCTCGCTTACCGCCTCCATCTAAGAAGCCTGTCTGAGCAGCTGCATCGTCAGATATGCTTTGCAAATACAAACAGCTCTGTCACGGTGCTTTGGGACATGCCTCCATTGGCCTCTAGGCAAAGATCGTTTTCTCTAAATTTGTTCTGTACAGACAAAAATCTAAGCAAGAGCCATTTTCCTTAAATAAGAACAGAGTCCAATACTAACCACAGGCCACATAGTATGGTAATAGTTAGATCACTGTCACCTTTTCCTGACGATCAGTCTCACTTATGTTCATTGCAGAAATCTTAGAAAACACAGAAAATGAAGACGCAGAAAACAAAAAGCCAGCCGCTAGGATCTTCCTTCAGTAACAGCAAACGACTCTGTTGCAAGGCTGTCCAGGACGGTCGACTCTGATCACACATGGCTTTGAGTCCCGGAAAGGGGGCTTCTCTGATGTGCTATAAGGGATTTCAAGTACTTTGTAGGGGAAGAAAAGAGAGAGAATGTAAAATAGCTCATCAGTAATTGTTATATTGCAGACATGCTGAAAATACATTTTTGCCATAGGGCAGGCACCACTACGCCCTGAACATATATATTTTATATATAATGGGTTACATAAAGTCGATGATTAATTTCACCTGATTGTTTTCGTGCTCGTGAACGAGGCTATTAGAGTACCTCACGTGACATCCGTGGCTCGCGTTGTGGGCAGTGCTGTCTGACGGGGCCTGTAATTTATTCCTTGAGCGGACAGAAATGTTCCACCCGGACAATGAGGTCTTTGGTGCCAAACCCAGACAGGGTTAAGGCCAACCCCCCAGCTCCGGGTTGAGAAAATCTAGTGACTTGTTGGTCAGGCTCCCCGTTCATTCACCTATTTGTTTCTCGCACCAATATGGCCCCTGGGGAGACAGCGGTCATCAAACACGATCTCCCCACCTGCCGAGAAGCTCGTCCTCTCAATAGCGTGGTTCCGTTGTAGCACTGCAGCCATGGAGCCCCCTCCGGGTACCTTTGGCTTCTCAGAGTACCAGAGGGCCAGGATCTCACTCTTATCTATCAGAGGCAGCGCCAGACCTGGGGGATGAAGCACAGCTGGGGTGAAGGGAGTTGTGTAAGTGTCCAACATCCCCTCCCCAGAGTGGTGGAAGCCCAGACCGGGGCTGTCTGTGTACCGAGGGGAAGCCTCTACCCCCTGGGAGAGCTTGGTGAAGGGGGACTGCAGGGTGGTCTGGGGCTCTTTTATTCTTCAAGCCCTGGGAAGAACAGCTCTTCCCATCTCAGCAGCAGCAGCAAATAGCAAGGCTCTCTGAGGAGGTTCTGCCAGCTGGAGTTTCCACGCTCGCCAAGGCAGGGTGGTCAGGCAGCCGCAGGGAAGCGAGGCAGACTGAGCAGAGCTTCCGATGCCAAAGCACCCATCAGCCTAGGAGTTAATGCTGGGGAGGAGGGAGCTGCTTGAGACTGGTTTGCGGTGCTCCCCACATTTCCCCGGAAAGGACCCAGGGAAGTGCGGCTGTGCAGATCCACCCCCCGTAATCTCTGTAGTTAATATTGGTGACTCGTGGTAAGCCCAAGACAGCTGCTTATTCAGTAAACAAACACACGAGGGGAAACCTATAGGGTGCCGAAGACAGACTGGAGAGTGAAGAGTGTGGAAATAAAGCAGAGCAAATGAGAATGGTGGCGAAGTGAGCCCGAGCACCTGACAGATCCAGGAGCCCAGAAGGGCGGGGGCTCGGAAGAAAGATGAGTAAGGCCTCCTGAGGCAACTCCGGAGGCTTCTGGGCGGAGGTGGCAGATCAGTTCTAACCTACTCTAGGCACGCTTTTAAAGTTCCTCGGAATTCTCGGAAGAGAGCCTCAGGTTCACAAAACACATCAGAGGTTGAAAACCCTCTTGTGTTCACTGAACACTCCTGGATTCTGGGGGCAGGAAAAAAAAATCTCCCAGGCAGAACTTCAGGACTTGGCTGTGATCCAGGACCTCAGACCGGCAGTTTCCGCGCCTGCAGAGTCTCCCCATCAGGCTCGGGTGGGTAAGCCTCTGCTGGGGCACTGACATCATGCGCCCAGGGAAGGAAATGACAGCAGTCGGGTCTCCTGCCCACTGCATCTCAAGTTATAAATTCCCCGGCACATCCTCCTGGGGAGAATGACACACAAGCCACTCTTAGCAGGTTATGTCATATACCTGTTGGGTTTTGTTCCTTCCCTGCACGGTCGCCCACCCGGGCAGAGCATGGCAGCAGACGCAGGGCCGTTGGTGCTCACAGAGGCCCTGAGTCACAACTTGCTCACTTCTTCCATGCTCCTCCCCTAGCCCCCAGCTGCCCTGCCTGTGAGTCAGCAGCACGTATTAAGCCCCTCTGAATGTAGAGCGGCGCACTGTGTAGAGAGCCACTCTGTGCAGGGAGGGCTACACGCAGGGATAGGGCCAGTGTGGGGCACCCTGGGCTGTGCCCACACCACTGTCTCCACCAGTCGAAAGCAGCCGGGGGTGCCCCGTGTACGTTTATTTTATAGAAACAAAGAGAGTTCCCTTTCTCCTGCCTCTCTAGTTCCCAATGAGTCTGTGTGTAAGTGTGGGTGTAGACAAGTGAGTGCCGAATCCACAGGGTAAGCTCTGGTCCGGGGAAGGAGAGGGTTGGGAGGCCTGGGTTTGAAGCCAAGTTTGCCCTCTTGCTGGACCATAAGCCGAGAATGTCACCTTCCCCAAGCCTTGGTGTGCTATCTGAAGCATGGGCTGATGTAATAATCGGCCTCTCAGGTCTTCTTTGAGAGGACAGGTGAAGGCCGTGCGGGCTGGGAGCTGAGCCTAGGAGGGATTTTGCAACCTCCTCCCCACACACATGGACATCTGATGACACCTGGAGATGTCCTTGTTGGCACAGTGGGTTGGAGAGGGGAGGGTGCTACTGGCATCTAGAAGAACAAGGTCACCAGGGAGGTTGCAGAATGTCCTACAGGACAAGAGTGAGCCAGCCCAAGTGTCAGTGATGCTGGCATCGAGAACCCCATCCCAGAGCACCAGCTGGAAGCATCGCTGGCCAGGACTCACTGTAGCCAGCCCGTTCTGTCTTCATAGCCCCCCAGAAGTAAGGCACCTCGTGTCTTGTCTTACGAAAGAGGCACCAGAGACAGGCCAGGGCCATGCAGTTAGTTACTGGGGAAGCCGGGGTCTGGTTTGGGCTCAGGGTCTTCATTACCAGTCCCTGCATCCCTTTCATGCAGAGCAAGCACCTCATCTGTGTCGCTTTCCCAAGTTTGGTTTGCTCAACTTTTCACGAAGTTGCAGCTTTGTGCTCAGACATGCTCCAACGGGGCAGAGCAGAGGAGACCTCTCTGTGCGGGCAATGCCCGCGACATGAAAACCACACACCACTGGGGATGGATCCCTTTTTTTTTTAGAGAGAGAGAGACTTGTGATATAGGGTGTGTGCTCTTGCTGAAGAGACAAAGAGACAGAAAACAAAAAATCACCCCCTAGTAGTGGGGATGGCAATGACACAATTCCTTCTCCATTCTCCTCTCTGGATTTTGGGCATGCACACGTCCAGCGTGAGTTTCAAGCCAGGAAGTCTGGGACTTGAACTGTGGTTGGCCACGCAGGAGTCTAATGACATAACCAATATGCCATCTGTTGGTCCCAGGGTTCCCCTTTTGAGGCTCCTACAAGGTGTCACTTGCCTGACAGCTTTGTTGGTCTGTGGTCTTTTACTCTCATACCCCCCACCGACTGTTAAAATGTCAGCAGAGACATAGGTGGCCAACAGTGCGTGCCAGCGAAAGGCAGCACGGTGGCAGAGGAGGGAGAGCGTGAGACCCAGCACGGCCCATAATAAAGTGCACCATTTAGACTAATTAGACCTGCGTGTTACTGATTCATGAGGGGGAATGAGTCCTGCTGGTGGAATCTGTCCCTTTGGGTTTTTAATGATGAAAATCACTGAGACAAAAAGCAGAGAATGAAACATTAATGCAACAGTTCATGGAGAGGGCTCATCTCTAAGCAATTATCAACTCAGAGTGGAGAGAGCAAACCCCACAGGAGACAAACTGGGGCAGGCAGAGGGACCCTGGAAACTAGTCCTCACTTAGGACATCTCAACTTCCCAAAATGCTTTCCTCCCTCCCTAATTTTGGAGAGCTATTGTTTGTATTTTCTTTGTTGTTGATCCCAGAAATTCCCAAACCCAAGAACCCTTGGCCCAGAGCACGAGTGTCCAGAGACAGAATGGATTCTTTCTAGCCATCCTTGCACCCGAGGCCCTTGCTGTGTCACTCTGCATTTCGTCTGTGCTTGCTGAAGCCTGTCTACACTGTCCACCTAGAAAGCCTCAGGGAAGGGAGGCAGAAGGAACCGAGAGTAGGGAAGAACAACCACGACAACAAAAAAATAAATAAATACAAAGAAACCAATCGGATCTTGGCAGAGAAAGTACTATTTTACAGACAAGCAGATGACTCGAACCTGGCTGGGGCCTAAATCGCAGAAGCAGGAGATTCAAAGCAGCTTCTTCAGGGCCAGCAGGTGATGTGGTCGCTGGGGAGCTCACACATGGCAGACCGCAGTTTGAGTCCAGCACCTGGTGGCTTGCTTTCCCACTTTCCCTTTCTCTCTCTCTCTCTCTATCTATCTATCTCTCTATCTCTATCTCTTGCTGGTCAAATTTAAAAATAATCATAACAAATAAAATTAAATAAATGAAATCATTCTTTAAAAAAAAAGAAGCAGATTCTTTAGCAAAGCCACAGGGAGTGCTGTCTAGGTAGGAGGTAAGGAGCTAAGATGCCCACGAGGCTGTCCCCCACCAGCAGCCCCCAGAGGGGCTGACACCAAGCCACAGGGACCACCCTAGTCCCAGAGCCCTGTCTACATCAGTGTTACATTCTGATCAGCGACAAATAAGAGGACACCCAGTCATAGCCAAATTATAGGAGTTTTTATTAGCTGGCGACTGCAGGAGGACTCGTGTCGCTCAAAAACCCCACAGTCCCGAGTGTAGGGAGAAGGGCGCTTATGAAGGCCAAAGCCATGGAAATTGAGGAGGGGATAGGAAAGAGAGGGCATCCTTGGGAAAGCAGTTTTACAGATGCCAGAGCTAGCAGGTTAATTATTTCTGTGGATTCGCGATGTGGGCACTTTGCAGTCTTTGCCTAAACACAATGTATTTTTTTTTTACTAAAATATTTTATTATTTTCCACAATAAAGCAAGAAAAGAATTGATTTTCCATAATACCCCTGCACATATGCATGTGTATACAGACTCGATGGCTTACGGCAAAGGGTCTCTCTAGCTCTAGGACAGCTTAGGGTCGGGGAGTTTCAAGTCACTTAGCAAAGACCGTGGGATCTTAATTACTCTAGGCGGAAGGAGGAAGTGAGCTTCTAACACAGAGATGAGAAGCGTAGATACGGAATGGAGGTGCTCACGCCGCCGCATCAGCAGTCAGGAGTCACTTCCCAAACATCTGGGAGCGCCAGTGTGCGCTGAATTGACTAATCATATATTTGCTTTTTATTCACAAATTACACCTCAGAAACTACTAGAAGATCTTTTGCTATTTGAACTTAAATTTAGAAAGATGGAATGTTAGGGTTACAATGTTGGTTGTTTACCAACAAGGGTGAAAAAAGATGAAGTTACATACTCGTGTGTGTGTGTGTGTGTGTGTGTGTGTGTGTGAGTTTTCCCAGTCATGAGACAAACTTTTAAGAGCAGAGGCCAGGGAGAACTGTTTCCATCACAGATTTGGCCAGCCTTGTACACTCTCCAAACCTGCTCATGCTGTCTAAGCTACAGAGAAAGGGGCCTTCAGGGCCACTCAGTGCCCATTGGCAAGGCCAGCCTGCGGACCTGGCAGCTGTCCTGCACCTGACAATCTCATGCCCACCTGGGGGAGTCCCGCTGAGACACCAAGAGCAGGGAGCATGACAGTGGCCGTGCCGGCTGAGCTTGGCACAGCGCCTGGCTCTGTGCTTCAGCTTCTGGCTCGTTGGGGCCACGCCGGTGACCAGACGGAAGCTCTGAGGCTGAGGCAGCTGGCAGGAGGTCTCCAGGGCTGGCCATGCCAGAACTGGAACCAGACCCCATCTCCCCCACCCCATCCTGAGCCCCGACCCTACCCTCGAAGCCATGGCATGGGGTGACATCAAGGCCTTGGAAGACAACTTCATAACCACATCGGGAGATGCTAAATGCTCCAAACTGACCACAGGACGAGCACACATGGTGGGCCGGCTGTGTGAAGCTGGTAGACAACCCGCGTAAAGGAGATGGAGTACAGGAGGCGCTGTTGCTGAGGTTCTGGCAGGTTCTTCCAGCAGAGAGGAAAGTCTCCATGCTCTGGAGAAGGTGAGGGTGGGAAGAGAATCCAAAAAGACTTCCTGTAGGAGGCGATAGCTGATGCAGGGAGAAAAAAGAGAGACTTTATTCCCACTGGGTGGGGGCTGCCAGCATGCCCCCCCAGGGGGCTAAAACGGAGTGTGGCTGCCCCTAGGAACCTATCTCCTCTCCTCCTACCAGGATGGAGACGGAAAGACATACCAAACCTACTGTGTGCCAGGCCCCTGTGAGGTCCTGGGATGAGTGAAATCAAAGCCATGGTCCTCCCTTGGGGAGGCTCTGGAGCCTTGCACAAGCAGTGGAAGCAACTGCGGGAATCCGCACCCTGTTTCAGAAGATCAGAGACTGCTCCTTGGCTTCCCTAAGCCTCTGCATTTCTCTGCAAAATGAGGACCAGCATTCTGACATCGTGGACTGTGGGTTTAAATGAGAATACACACAGCACTTGTAAGGGACTCTGCCCTGCCTGGTCACGGAATACTAAGAGCCCCATTAATTGGGGGCGAGATAACATCTGGGGAACCCAGAGGGAGGATTACCATGGGGGTAATCATACAAGGAACAAAGGTGTGCAAAGAGGGCGGGCCTGCTGAAACCAGGGGAGACTCCCTGGAGGAGGTGGGAATTGAGTTACAAAAGAGCAGGGAGACCATTCTGAGCTCCATTCTCCGGAGCTCTCTCCTGAGGTGTGCTGTGACATCTGGGGACTTTTAAGGTGAGGACTAGTGGAAGCTCTCCCTGGTTTAAAAACCCTTTCCACCCTGAAAAAAAAAAATCCAAAGGGGCATTTTCCCCGGATAAAAATAAAACTTGGAGGGGGCCCGTAGGAATGAAATACTTTCTTCCTGTGTTGAAATTTCTACGGAAAATCTGACCCCAGCGGCCGCCGCCCCTGCCATAAGCGGGGGGGGAGGGCTTTTATATTTTAAAAAAAAAAAGAAC
>NW_006209345.1:489314-500028 GCF_000334495.1 Tupaia belangeri chinensis | reverse complement strand
AGCCGCGTGGCCTCCCCGGGCTCCCGGGCACTGGCCGCACCCTGAGCGCGGTGTGGGGGGGCGCACCCCCGCGCACGTGTGCCCCAAGAAGAGCTTACCGCCCGGGCCAGCTGCACGCGCCCAGCTGGGGCTCTGCGCGTCTTGGGCGCGGCGCCCACTCCACTGAATGTAACTCCAAAGCCCTGACTGGCCCAGTTCCAGGGTCCCCATCTCTGCTCCAAGCCGAGTGAAAGTGTGACTGTGACGGGGACCGCAAATGGGACCCTCACCTCTGGGGCTGCCCTTTGGACAGCCAGGGTGGGGGTGGGGGTCTTGGGTGGGAGCGAAGTTGACCTCCAGTTTGTGGGAGCCTGGCAGCCGCCAGTCACCACTGCGATGCCACCTTCTAGAGCTCAAGCCCCTGGACTCAGGGAGCTGGCCCGGCAGGGGAATTTTCGACCCCCCGAGGCAATAGGCTGGCGCCTGTAGGTGGAGATTGCTCTTGGCAATGTCCTGTGTTGGCCAGGCCCAGTTGGGGTGGGGGGTGCATGAGGGCACTGGTCCAGAGCCATCACGTGACTGGGGACCCTTTTCTGGAAGCCCCCACCACCTCCACGGTACTCTCCCTGAGACCGTAGGGATTCTTGGAGTACAGAATTCACCCTTAAGGGGTCTGGCTTAAAGGACGAAGTGTCTGAAGAGGAAAAGGCTGACATGGCTGCTCTGCTAGGACTGGGGAAGCTAAAGAAGCCCCTGTCTCCCCGTCCCTGACCACCCCTCCCCATTCAAGGCCCCTCTCCAGGCAGAAGGAGGTGGGATTGCCCTGGCCTGTCCCTCTAGCCTCGGATCTAGAGAGCTGGAAGGCAGAGGATGGGGTGGTGGGAGGGGCACCCAGAGGGCTGCAGGGTGGCACAGCACCAAAGCAGGGGGTCAGTGTTTCAGAGAAGGCAAAGCTCAGGTCTTGGTCAGGACTTGCACCCTGGGGTCACAGCTGAGGGATCTGGGTGGGAAGCTGGAGCCCTCTTGGGAACTGGGCTTGCAGAGTCTCAGGGAGCATCGGAGCCAGTGTTAATGGAGGGGGGATGCCCACGATAACCAGTCCCTGCTGGTTCCTGGGCACCTACAGAGGAGGAGACCAGGAAGACTGGCCATGTGGAAGTGAAGGCGTGATGATGGAATGTCACCCGTGACAAGGGCAATTCTGTGGCGCTGGGACTGTCACTGTGTATTAGCTCCTTTACCTCTCACGAGTATGTGGGGTGAGTACTGTTAGTACAGACAGGGAACTGGGGCCCAGAGGGGCAGGTTGCCTGCTCCCAGCTGGGAGGACAGCTGGGAAAGGCCCAGGACATGGCAGTCAATAGAGGAGAAAGCCTGTCTGGAGGATGGGCACACTGGAGGAAAGGGACTGATGCCCACTGTGGGTGGGGACGGGGCCTTTCAAAGACATGGCATGTGCAGAGACCCAAAGGTGGGGACATGGGGGCACAGGGCAGGGGCAGCTAGATAATGGTGGTGGCCAAGGTGAGGGAGACATGGACATTCTGGAAGTAGACCGAATTCGGCTTTTTCTTTTCTGTTTTGTTTTGATTGCTCGAGGGCACGTGTGCTAACCAGAGAGAGACAGAGCGAGAGAGAGGAGAAACCTTGTCTCCATGGGCATGGCCATGCCATGGTCCCTTCTCCTCCCTTTCTCTATCCTGTCGGGATCTGGAGCATGCACACACACGTCGGTGTGTATTTCAAGCCCACAGGGCTGGTATTCGAACCATGTAAGATTCAGCCCCTTAACCTCTAGGCTACAGGACTAGCCCACACTGGGTTAGACTTGACTGTTGGTTGGCATGGGATAAGAAATGGAACCCTTGGGACCAGCAGATGGCACCATGGTTACATAGCCAGACTCCCACATAGTTGACCACTGTTCAGGTCCTGGACCCAGTTCCCAGAACTCATGCGGGGCACGTGTGCATGTGTACCCCAAATCCCAAGAGGAGAATGGAGCAGAAGGGATTGCAGTGTGGCCATCCCCCCTGGGGAGGGTGATTTCTCGTTCTCTATCTCTCTGGTGAGTGGACACGCCCTATAGCAAAAATCTCTTTTAAAAAAAATGGAGACCTGGGGAACCATCAGTTAGCGTAATGGCTATGTCGCTGGACTCCCACATAGTCGACCGCGGTTCGTGTCCCGGACCCGGTGGCTTAAAACTCACGCCGGGTGCGTGTGCGTGCGTGCCCAGGATCCCGAGAGGAGAATGGAGAAGGGATTGCGGCATGACCATCCCCCCTGGGGGTGATTTCTCGCTTTCTGTCTCTATGTCTCTCTCTGTCTGTCTGGCGAGCGCACGTGCCCTACAGTGAAAATCTCTCCAAAAAAAAAAAAAAAAAATGGAAACCTTAATGGACGGCCCTTGGACTCTGGAGTTTTAGGTCAGGGACCCATTGTTGATCCAGCCCCAGAAACCATCTATCTCCCCCAAACCCAGCTGAGGGCCACAAAGTTTGCAGGGGGACAACCTGGCACTTGAATGAAGGGCCAGAAACACTTGGACAGCCCTGGTGAGAGTGACTTATCCTGCACACAGCTCTAGCTTCGTTTTGTGGGCTCGGAGGGCTGTAAGTCAGGGGCTGCTGAGCAGCCTGGGGCTAGGGGCAGCCTTGGACAGGCTGGAAGCAGCCGCTCTGGAGCGGGGCCTGTTGGTGCAGGGCAGGCAGCGGGTCAGGAAGGGCCTCCCAGGGCATCCCCAGTACAGATCGGGCCAACGATTGTTGCTCAGTCATTTCCCTGAGTCACCCAGAAGGCTCCTCTGTACAGCGAAGGCCAGAGGGCGTGGGCTGCATTTCAAAAAGGTCCTGTCCCATTCCCACGCAGGAATGGGCCACAGAATAAGCCCGTCCCATCCGGGCTGCTGCTCCCAGCCTGCATCCCTCTACCTCTCTTCTCTCTGTCATCCCCAAGTTCAAGGGTGAATAATCATTTCATTGTTTCTGTACAAAAATGTGTAAGAAGAAATGACTTGAAAGCCAGAGGCCAGGTCGGATGCAATCTATTTCACTAAGCTTTCATTGTGTTAACCTGTGAGTGTTTCTGCTTTCTTCCTTCAAACTGAGGACTGTCAGTGGCCTGGGATCTGTGTGTCTCAAACAAGCCCAGACACCCAGAGATACCTGATCTGCTGGTATCTGCCTGCCTGCTTAGATAGGAGACGGATCTGCCTTTGGAGGTGATCTAGTCACAGATTACAGGATGCAATCGTAATAAACTGTCATGCAGTGCCTAGTGATTTAATTAATGATTGTTTTAAAATTAAAGTCTAGAGGTCAACAGGTGGTTTAGTGGTTAAGGCGCTGGACTCCCACATGGCTAACGTGCTTCGAGTCCCGGACCCAGAAGCTTGAAACTAACACTGCGGAGCGTGTGCGTACATGCCCGAGTTGCCGGAAGAATGGAGGAGAAGGGATTGCAGCCTGGCCATCTTCCCTGGGGGGTGATTTCTCACTTTCTCTCTCACTGCCTCTGTCTCTCTCTTAGCACATGTGCCCTAAGGCAAAAATCTCTCAAAAAAAAGAAAGAAAGAAAAGTCGAATGTTGATGTTTCCCTCAAATCTCAAATTCCGTGAGTCCCAAAACCAAAAGAAATGTTGTAGATCCCTGATTTTATGCCTCCGGTTTTGAGAAAATGAACCAACAGATTCCTGTGAGGATGGTATTTCAAGCAGATCTGTGAATGCAGTTCCTACTCCAGATACGAACTGCACTAGGCCCCAGTTAGCATTCCAAGCTCCATCCAGGGGTCCCTCGCCATCTTCTGCCCTCTCCTGGAGTCTGGGGAGAGGCGTATAGGAGGCAGGCTGCCCGCTCACTGTCTGCAGTGCCTGAAACCGAGCTGCCAGGACACGCCAGTTTCCAAGAGGTCTTTGTCCCTAACATTTTCCCAGGTGACCTCGGGTACATTTCTCTCCTGCCATTCCCTATCTGCCTTGGAGAAGCTCCTTCAGGAACAGTTCCCTGAGAAATACTCAAGGGTTTTCTTCATAATACCTTTAAATCTCCGCGACATTTTATCCCCACAAGAATCTTGTGACCTGGTCAGCAGGTGGTGTGGAGGTTAAAGTGGCAGGAGGTCACAGGACTGGCTGCACAGTTGGAGGGCAGACCCAGCTGCTTGAAAAACATGCCGGGCACCTGTGCATGCTGACCCAAAATCCTGAAAGAGAAGGGGTTGCAGCATGGTCTTCCACCCTGGGGATTAATTTCTCACTTTCCCTCTCTCCCTATCTCTCTCTGTCCATCAAGCCCATGTGCCCTCTAGCGAACTAAAAATATAAAAATATCAGAGGCCAGCAGATGGTGTAGCAGTACATTGCTGGACTCCCACGTGGTTGACCGCCGTTCAAGTCCTGGACCCAGTGGCTTCAAACTCATGCTGGATGCGTGTGTATGCATGCCCAAGATCCCGGGAGGAGAATGAAGGAGAAGGGATTGAGTCATGGCCATCCCTCCTAGGGGAGGGTGATTTCTCACTTTTCTTCTTTCTGTCTGTCTGTGTCTCTCTCTCTGCCCCTACCCCAAGCACTTGTACTCTAAGGCAAAAACCTCTACTAAGTAAATAAATACTATATATATTATTTCTATTTTATATATATATATGTATTTATATATTATATTTGTGTGTATATGTATTTATATATTACATATATATGTGTGTGTATATTTATAAATATAAAGATTCTTGTGACCTCAGGTGAGATGTTTTTGTCCATATATCCTAGAGGAGAAAATTGAAACTTAGAGTTGGGGAAGTGTCATGTTTAAGATATTGGCCTAGGGACCAGCAGTTACCGTTGACAAAGGGACGTTATGGAGTCACCTGCCCCTTTCTTAAAGATAAAAGATACCGAAAAGAGGATAGTTTGAAGCTTTTCTAAGGCATTGAACCTGGGAAGGTATGCTTAATTAACCCACAACCCTCCCATCTTGTTGTGCTCTATACAAGAGAAGCACCCTCTCCTTCGCCCCACGGAAGTCACATGGTCACCGGTCTCCCCTGTGCTCTTCCCTGTAGCTTCCTTCCCCTCCATATTCAGCTCAGAATTGCTCTCCAGGTCACCGGGGGCTTCCCCGCCCTTGTGAAGTATATTCAGGAGAGAGTCCACACTTTCTGCTTAAAGGTTGCTAACCGCTTAAACTTATAAAAGTGAGCTTACCCCCATTTTACAAAGCTGAGACCTGAACAGACAAGGCAGCTTACCCAGGATCACACATCAACAATGGGGCCAGGCCCGAGGCCTTCTCCCCCAGTGCTTGGTGCTGCCTCCCACCGATCCCAGCATCACCTCCAGCTCCTTGTGTAACTCAAAATCCAGATTCGGCACTGCCACCATCCGTCATTCGTGGTCCACGCTGACCATGAGGCTATCTTTCCTGTCCTCGCCTAGATCTTCATTGGTGTGTGTGTCTCCATTCCCAACTAGAACACACTCCTGGTGAGGGTTCTCCATAGGCCGGGCCCTCTACCACAGATGCCACCAGGGTGAACCCTTCTGACACTGTCAGGGAAGTCCTGTTAGAGGGAAGGCTTAGGGGTACAGGGGGACAAAGAGGTTAAGCTTGTACCACAGCTAGCAAGTGGCGGAGCGGGTCTTTGAATGCGGGTGAGAGGACGTCCACTCTTGAGTAGGCTCTGGGCTGCTCTGCCTCCACCACGCACGGGGAGAGACAATGTTCTCCTCTCCTGAAGACTGCCACGCTCCCGAAGGTAGTGTCGTCCTCAGTCAGGCCTGCGAACAGGCTGCTATTCATAGTGAACCCGGCAGGCTCTCCTGCTTTACCTTGATAGAGAGTTTTTGGTGGTTCCTCAGGGTCATTTCCCTGTTCTCCCACTTCACGGGACCACTCTGAATTTCTTTCCCATTCTCTAAGGGTTTGTTTTCCCACCTTGTTCAAAATTAGCTGTTTTCGGGAACCAGCAGTTAGCGTAATGGCTATGTCGCTGGACTCCCACGTAGTCGACCGCGGTTCGTGTCCCGGACCCGGTGGCTTAAAACTCACGCCGGGCGCGTGTGCGTGCGTGCCCAAGATCCCGAGAGGAGAATGGAGGAGAAGGGATTGCGGCGTGACCATCCCCCCTGGGGGGTGATTTCTCGCTTTCTGTCTCTATGTCTCTCTCTGTCTGTCTGGCGAGCGCACGCGCCCTACAGTGAAAATCTCTCAAAAAAAAAAAAAAATTAGCTGTTTTCTCTGCCAGCCAGGAGCATTTAGGAGGCCTCCTCCAGGTGCTGAGTCCCCTGTGTTCCAGGGTTTGGATGGATGGATGGATGTTGGGGCAGTCCCTGCCCAGGCCCAGGGATGCTGCCATCTGCTGTTGAGGCCACTGTGCATTCACAACCTGTACGTAGGTGGTTCGGAGGCAGTCCCAGCACTCAGACCTTCAGGGACAGAGTGGCAAGCCACCTGCAGGCCTAGGAGGACAGGGGACGTTCCCTGTGCCTGAAAACTAGGTCCAATCACAAAGGGCTAAGAAGGACAGGGAGGGCAGGCAGGCAAGGGGCACAGCATGTGCAAACCCAAGGAGGAGGAAACGGCTGACTCTAGTGGAGGCCCTGGAGGGCGGGGGAGGAGGCTGGGGTAGGTGGTACAAGAAGGAGACAAGGGTGAACATCCGGGCCCTCGAGAGCTAGTCCAGGAGTCCTGGCTCAGCCGCTTAGGGTCCCAGGTCCCATTTGGAGGACAGGAGTGAGCCCCTTATGGAGACACTGTACATCTGGAGCACCCAGGTCACCCAGCAGACAGGTGTGCCCTCCATGGTGGAGCCGTCCTCCATGTCCTGGTCTTCTCCCAGCCTCCTGTCCTGCCCAGCAGTGGCTTTATCCCCTTTGCATGGCCATATTGGTCAAGGTCAGCCTTTGGGTCTGCCTCTCCTACCCACTGTCATGAGGCAAGGAAAGCACCCCTAGCTGCCGGCTCACTGTGACCCTGCACCCTTCTGACCTGCCTGGGATATTGAGAGTAAGCCATGGCTCACGATGGAGGGCAGGTGATGGGAAGGCCCCCAGGTCCCGCTCAGCCCCAGCACATTCTGGACCAGCTTGTGTCGAGCTTGACAGAGGCAATCACTAGCTCAGTTGATCCTTTGGCAGCTGGGAGGCAGGTCAAGTTATCCTCCCCATGCCAGAGGCAGACCTTAAGGCTCAGAGGGGTTAAACACCTCCATGAGGCCTTGAGGCTGTAAAGAGACCAAGCCCAGACTCAGAGCCAAGTCTGGCAGACGGCAGGCCTGATACAGAGCTATTGCCCTACCCTGCGCTGACCTCACCTGCCGCCCCTGTCCTGACCAGATGTGCCCAAGGCCTCCTGTGGCCCCAAGTGTCAGCCTGATCTTCCCTGTCTGTGCTGCCCTCCTTGGCCACCGCCCCATACTGACCCCAGAGCAGTAGGGGAGGGACCAGGGCTGCGGAGTGGCTGGTTCTTCCTTACTGGGTTCTTCAGTCCAGAGGCAGAACCCAGCTTCTAGGGCAGCCGGTGAGGATTTGGTGCCCAGGGCCACTTATGGGGCAGCTGGTGCTGATCACCTTGTGTGTGCAAGCCTTAGTTTCCTCCTCCAGATAGACCTAATTATAGTGACCCCCCACCAGCTCGTGGGGATTTGGTGGCCCCCGCCAAGAAAGAGCATCAATCCTAATGACTGTTCTTATTTAGGGGTGGAGCGCCTTGGGTATACAACCAGGATTCAAGGCTGGGCTCAGCTCCCACCTGTAACCTCAGGGCCTCTCTGCCTCATGGGGTCTATTTTCTCCCATGAACACAAAGGCACTGTGTTGGCTGCAGCATTAGGTGCTGGTGTCTTTGCTACAATGCATATGCACTCACTGGACAGAGACAGAGAGAGGGAAAGTGAGATGTCACCCCCCCACCCCCAGGAAGGATGGTCATACCATCTCTTCTCCATCCGTGTAGGAATCCAGCGACTTACTGGTTGGCCCGTGAACTCTATTCTTTACTCTGCTGAGCATGCAGCTCCCACTGCCCTTAAAGAACAGCCCATCTGGCCCTTGATCCCTCCCAAGGCCACACTCTTATGGGTGTGGTCCTGACCCTGTAAATAACAAAAGGCCCTCTCAGTGAGCAGAATGCAGAAGCAGGTTGGTGGCAGGGAGGGACGTCTGCACTGAATCAGGTCCTCTCGAAGGTCGCCAAGACACGCTGGAGCCTGTGTTCTTGTAGCTCACAGGTAACCACTGAGTTCCAGCCTCCTGCCAGTCAAGCTGTCTCTAGGAGGAGGCATCCAGAGACAGAGAAGCTGAGATGTTAGGGGTGTGACCCTGCTGTCCCCTAACCTGTGGTAAAGGAATGCAGACCCCTCCCACCAATACCTACAAAACTGGAGGTAGACCAGTAGTCAGGCCCTGCCCCAAGGCCTCCTCTCCCTCCCATACCTGCAGTTAACCAGAGCCTCCCCTCTCTGTCCTTCCCTCTCCCCTGTCCCTGGCCCCTCATGTTTCGTGGGGTCCATACACTTGTGGTGGTACACCACCCCTCAAGGGAAGTGTTCTTCCTACCGCTTCTCCCCATAACTGCAAAGCCCTGTAGTGTCACAGTACAGCCAGAAGCTGTCCTGGGGCTCCAGGTGCCCTCAGAGTGAGGGTATGCCAAGGGCATGTCTCCTTCAGTCGTGGCTGTTGAGGCCCTGGCCTGAGCTGCTCACCAGCCTCAGGCTCCACCAGGGAGGCCCTTGCTCTCGCATGGTGATGTGTGTCTGGGATGGACAGTGGGCGCAGGGAGGTCTGGGCGTAGCCATTGGCGCCTGAGATGGAAACCCGGCCATCAGAGCATGGGCTGAAGCTCAGCTTCAAGGACTGCTATAGGTCCAGAATTGCCAGTTAGGGTGTGTCCCGTTCAGGCCATGGGTTTCAGTTTTACGTTTTGTGTTTCTTATTTCCAAGTGCAGCTTGCCAACTGACCTTTCTTCTTTGGATAATAGCAAAGTCTCATGGAAGTTCCAAAAATTCACACTTGGCTCTAGCAACAGCCAGATCACATTGCACCTATGTGAACACCAGGCTTTTTAAAATTTTGCCAAAGGGCACATGTACTCACCACCAGAGAGAGAGAAAGAGCGAGCGAGAGGGAAAGCATCCCCTGGGGGGGTGGCCATGCTGCAGTGCCTTTCCTCCAGTGCCTTTCCTCCATTCTCTTTTCTGGATTTTAGGCATGCACACACTCACTCCTGGTGTGTTTTCCAAGCCCCCTGGTTCAGGACTTGAACCACTCAGTCAGCCATGTGGAACTCAGCCGCCCCAACCACCACACCACATGCTGGCCTAACACCTGACTTTTAAAGCCACTTACTCTATGTTCCCAGCTCCTTTGCTCCCCCTCACCCAAGCCCTTCAGGCAAATGAGGAAACCCAGCCAGAGCAGCCCCTATTGGAGCCCCGCCTAGCTCGTCTTACCCCCAGGGCACCCTTCGACAGTGCTCCCCTTGCCAATGGCTTCCCTCCACTGCCCAAAGGCATCCTTCTGTGCCTAGCAGGGCTAAGTGCAGAATGAATGACCCAGGAGCGACCCCGCTGAGATGGTGGCTCCTCACCCTCAGGGCACCAGCTCTGGGCTACACTCCTCAAGGCCACTCCGAAGGTCCCCAGCAGGATGGAGTCAGGTGCCCAGAGCAGTGCCACTGTTAACCCACCTCGGTGAGCCTCCTCCCTCTTTTCTGGCTCCTGGAGATCACCTCCAAATAAACTACATGCATCCAAATCCTCCATGTGAGGGTTTAATCTGGGGGGGGGGGGTCTATTCTAGGAAAACCTTGGGCAGAGGCAATGGGAGCCTCATCGTTGGCCACTCAGCTAGTTAGTGACCCTGCGGCCACCTTCAGACCATTGTCTCCCATGCCATCCCCAAGACTGAGATTCGCATGTGCAAAAGCACCTAAGCTCAGCTCTGCTCTGCCTAAGACCTTCTCCATGTGTGCAAAGGTCCCTTTCTAGGGGACTTTCCCTTTGCAGTTTTTCTAATAGGCGCTTGCCGGCAGCCAGGTAGTTCCTGGTACCCAGAGGGCCTTCTTGGTGGCCAGTGTGGCCGGTGTGTGGCCTGGCATCCTCACGCATGATGAGCAGCGAGTGTCTCCTTTTAGAACGAGGGCTACATGAGGGCCGGGCTGGCCACAGTGGTCACGGCTGTCCCAGCCCCTCAGACAGTGCCTGGCTCCTGGGAGGTGTTCAGTAAGCATCCAGTGAGGGAAGGAGAGGGTGAAGTGCACTCCTCCAAAGGCGGGCACGGGAAGCTCCCTACTGAATGGCTTTCTCTGTTCCTCCCCAGCTGCTGAACTCCCTGTCTGTGGACCCTGATGCCGAGTGCAAGTATGGGTTGTACTTCCGAGACGGCAAGCGCAAGGTGGATTACATCCTGGTGTACCATCACAAGCGGCCCTCGGGCAGCAGGACTCTGGCCAGGAAGATCCAGCACAGCGACACAGCCCTGGGGGCTCGCTGTGTCAAACAGGACCACCCGCTGCCTGGAAAGGGTGGGCCAGTGGAAGTGAGCTCCTCTGAGCCCCCCATGGACTACCACGAGGACGACAAGCGGTTCCGGAGGGAAGAGTATGAGGGTAACCTCCTGGAGGCCGGCCTGGAGCTGGAGCGAGATGAGGACGTAACTATCCTGCTGCTTGGCTCATGGGGTGGGCTGTGCTGGGGGCCGATGGCTTTATTTTTAGAAGATGGTGCAGGGGGCG
>NW_006209345.1:482761-488648 GCF_000334495.1 Tupaia belangeri chinensis | reverse complement strand
GGCTCCTTTGAGCTTTAACCTGCTCCTAAAGAAGGACTGGATGAAAACTTCGTTCTTGCTGTTAAAGAGGGGACAGAAATTATTTCCAGACGCTTCGGAGAACCCCAGACCAACCCTCAGGGCCACATCTGCTCTGGAAGAGGGGCTGGCCTTCACAGTAATGACCTTCAGGGTCAAAGCATTTCCTGCCTCTGGTCAGTTCCTTTCCTGGGAAGATCTGCCCATTCAGAGGCAATGGGGATGAAGCTCTCCTAGGCGTCTCCCTGGATGGGCCTGGCTCTCCTCCGAGCCTCAGTTTCCCAAATCTGTGAAGTGAATGATCCCTGGTGTTCTGGAATCTAGGACACTCAGGAACACTGTTCTGGAGCTCTTTTCCTAGCAAAGCCTAAGAATGTTTTCAAGAGGAAGTTTTCAGGGGGGGTGGGGGGCGGTCCCAAGAGGTCCACTCAGCTCCCGTGTCTGGCTGCCGTGAGGGATGAAGGTGTGTAGAGATGGCTGTTAGTGGCCCTGGCTCAGCAGGTGCTTCCTTTGTCTTCATAGCTAATTCCTGTGTGTTCCCTGGCTGACAGCTTAACCTCTCTGCGCCTGAGTGTCCTTTCTTATATGAGTATTGGGTAAACGCCTCTAGGTTGCAGATCCACTGTGTGGATTAATCAAGGATCAAAAAAAAATCTCCAAAACACTTTGAGAGCAAAAAAGTAATCATCTGTTATCATGATGCTTACAGAAATACTTGACACTATATGACTTATTTTTTAAAGTGGTATATTCGATGCACAGTTTTGGAGGCTGGAAGGTCCAAAGGTGTGAGGCTGACATCAGGCTGGCTACGTCACATTGCTGACAGAGGCAGAGAGGATGGTGGAGACATGCGGAGAGATACCTGGGGACAGCCATCTTCCTTTTATTAACCCGTTCTCTCAAGAACTAACTCTTTCTCACGAGAGGAAGAACTCGCTGAAGCTTTGAGAAACAGCATTAATTTATTCATGAGGTTGATGCGTCCATGGGAGGCCTCAGTAGGCCTCAGCTCATAAAGGTCACATCATCTCCCACGACCATTACACCAGGGACCAAATTTCAAAGCATGAACCTTTGAAGGATAATCCATTATCCAAACCATAACACTTAGGAAGACAGTGAGTCAGCAGTGAAGATTTAAAATAAAAGTTGGCATTGGTTTGCTATTTCATCAACAGGAACCACTGAGTCCTTACATAATGAATGCTTTTGGTCCAGGGACAAGAATGTCTTCTGAAGAGTTAGACCAAAAAGTTAGTTAGTGGGACCAGCAGTTAGCGTAATGTCTATGTCGTTGGACTCCCACGTAGTTGACCGTGGTTCGAGTCTCGGACCCGGTGGCTTAAAACTCACGCCGGGTGCGTGCCTACGTGCCCAAGATCCCGAGAGGAGAATGGAGGAGAAGGGATTGTGGTGTGGCCATCCCCCCTGGGGGGTGATTTCTCACTTTCTGTCTCTCTGTCTCTCTCTGTCTTTTTGGCGAGCGCACGCACCCTATAGCAAAAACCTCTCCAAAAAAAAAAAAAGTTAGTTAGTTGTAAACTGTTTCACAAGTAGATAGAACTTCTGAAGACGATCAGAAATACTCAGTGAATGGGCCAGCTAGTGGTATGCTGAAGCTGGATCCCACATGGCCGACTGTGAGCGTCTAGTCCCAGACCTGGCAACTTGAAAAGCACACTAGGCCTGTGTGTGGCAGGCCCAGAATCCCAAGAAGACAATGGAGGAGAAGGGATTGTGGCTTGGCCATCCCCCCGGGGGGTGATTTCTTACTTTCTCTCTCTCTCTCTCCCTGTGTGTGTGTGTGTGTGTGTGTGTGTCTGGCAAGTGCACATGTCCTATAGCAATTTTTTTTTTGGATAGGTTTTTGCCATAGGTTGCATACGCTCACCAGACAGACAGAGACAGAGAGACAGAAAGTGAGAAATCACCCCCTAGGGGGGATGGCCACGCTGCAATCCTTTCCCCTCCATTCTCCTCTCAGGATCTTGGGCATGCACGCACACGTGCCCGGCGTGAGTTTTAAGCCACTGGGTCCGGGACTCGAACCGCGGTCGACCACATAGGAGTCCAGCAACATAGCCATTACGCTAACTGCTGGTCCCATAGCAAATTTTAAAAAAGAAAAAAAAAAAAGGTTCCATGGAGCCTCTTTCTACCTTGAGCCTTGGGCCAAGGATCTTGTTCAACATATTTTAGAACATCTCTGCGGGTCTCTGTCGCCTTCCAGAGATCCTATTACCTGGCAAGAGTTTGTGAGTCCTCAGCAGAAATGGTTCCTGTTGGAGTTTCAAAGTGTGTGAGAGGCCTTAACATTTTTTAATGATCACAAAACAGAGATTTGCTCCCAACAGAAGTTCAAATAGTTTCTTCCTAACTTTGAAGCTAAGAAACAGTTACAAGCAGATTTCAGAAATTTTATGAAAAATGGAATTAAAGCATGAGTTTATTTTGGTCCAAAACAACTTTGAAAGCCATGCCTGGCTTTACTATAGTATGCATTTGCCATGAACTTTTTGTTTCATTTTGTTTTACTTTACTATCTTTTAAAGAATTATTTCATTTTATCTATTGTTATTAGTATTATTTTTAAATTTGCTGTAGGGCACATGTGTTCATCAGACACACACACACACAGAAAGTGAGAAAGCAAGCTACCAGGTTCCGGGACTTGAACCACTTTTAGCCATGTGGGAGTCCAGCACTCTAACTACCACGCCACCTGCTGGCCCCTTGTTTTACATGAAGTGAAATAGGAATATTTTATTCTCAAATTGTTGGAAAGAGTAAATGATAAAGTCATGCTCCCATTTTTATTTTACACATAACCCAGTAAAGTTACTGGGGAGGAGTATGTCTCTGATAATCTGAGTTTATACAGATAAACATACTTTAGAGATCTAAGGTGTGCATGGGACCAGCAGTTAGCATAACGGCTATGTCGCTGAACTCCCATGTAGTCGACCACGGTTCGAGTCCCAGACCCAGTGGGTTAAACTCATGCCGGGCGCATGTGCATGCGTGCCCAAGATCCCGAGAGGAGAATGGAGGAGAGGGGATTGCAGTGTGGCCATCCCCCCAGGGGGTTATTTCTCACTTTCTGTCTCTCTGTCTTTCTCTGTCTTTCTGGCGAGTGCACATGCCTTATAGCAAAAACCTCCCCCCACCAAAAAAAAAAAAAGATCTAAGGTGTGCAGAAGTTCACCCTGAGGTTTTTTGCTTGTTTTGGTTTGGTTTGGTTTCTTGTGATTTCTGGTTTACATATAACCATCATACATCTTTGTGGGATACAGTATGGTTTTACAGTAAAGCATGCACAGTGTGTAGTGATCAAATCAAGGATATAGATATATCCATTTTATTTTATATTGAACATTACATTATGCTGTGCACAAGCCGTAGTTCTACTTTCTTTCTCTGTTTGGAGGGAGTATATATTGAAGGAGGAATGGCGTTTTCAATTTTGCTATGGGAAGACACGAGAATGCACGTAAACAGGTAGTATGGGTTGTAGAGCAGCATGCCCTGGACTTCTTTTTTTTGAGAGGTTTTTGCTATAGGGCACATGCGCTCACTGGACAGACAGAGAGAGACAGAGAGATAGAAAGCAAGAAATCACTCCCCAGGGGGGGATGGCCACGCCGCAGTCCCTTCTCCTCCATTCTCCTCTCAGGATCTTGGGCACGCACGCACACGCGCCCGGCGTGAGTTTTAAGCCACCGGATCCAGGACGCAAACCGCGGTCGACCACGTGGGAGTCCAGCGACATAGCCATTACACTAACTGCTGGTCCTGCCCTGGACTTTTTGAAGATCCTTGTTTTTGTTTTTGTTTTTTAGCTTTTCTGCTATAGGGCACATGCAATTGCCAGAGAAAGACAGAGAGAGAGAAAATGAGAAATCACCCTGCAGCGGGTATGGCCAGGTCACAATCCCTTCTCCTTCATTCTCCTCTTGGGAGTTTGGGCACTCATGCACATGCACCCAGTGTGATTTTCAAGCTGCCAGGTCTGGGATTTGAACCACGGTCAACCACATTGTTAACCACCATTTCACCTGCCTGCCCCAAAGACCTTCCTATTTGCTGGTCCCTCTGAGTTTTCTGTCTGTCTCACTTTGTGTTAGGCTTTAGCAGATGCCACTCAGGAGAGACTAGCAGTTGATTCTTGCTGGGTTTTCACTCTGTTCCACCTGGCCAGCCCTGCGGCTTTTTGAACAATACTGCTACTATGCAGGCTTTATTCAGCATGCCGTTTTCTAACTGGAGAACAGATTAGCTCCGTGAGAGGCAGGAGAGGCCATTTGAAGAAAAAGCCACTCCCTGGAAGCCGAGGCCTGGAGAACCGTGTGCCTTGTCTGATCCCAAGAGATCTATTCTCTATTCATGTCATTCTTTCCAAACCACAGGTTCAAACTTTCGTGCTTGACAAGGAGCCTCTAGGGTTCAAGTCAGACTGATCCTGATCTGATCCCAGACCTCTACCTCATCTTTTTGATTTGCTAGGCCTCAGTTTCCCCAACTGTAAAATGAAAGTGGCAATAATATTTACATCCCTTGGTTATTTAAGTAACCCTTACAGAGTGCTTAATTCAGAGTCTGGCATTCTTGGTGGCTGACATTAATATGATATTGTGGGACCAGCAGTTAGTGTAATGGCTATGTTGCTGGACTCCTATGTAGTCAACCGCAGTTCGCATCCTAGACTCGGTGGCTTAAAACTCACACTGGGCACGTGTGCGTGCGTGCCCAAGATCCCAAGAGGAGAACAGAGGAGAAGGGATTGTGGCATGGCCATCCCCCCAGGGGGTGATTTCTCACTTTCTGCCTCTCTGTCTCTCTCTGTCTGTCTGGCAAGTGCACGCACCCTATAGCAAAAACCTCTAAAAAAAATAAAATAAAATAAATTAATATGATATTGTATATTATGGTTCATACTGAAGTAGGACCACAGCGCCCAAGGAGGAAGAAGGAAACAAATCCAGCGAAATGCTTTGAGGGTCTTCCGACAGTTCATGGGAAACGTGTATTATCAAAATACTGTGCACACAGGGACAGCAGATGGCGTAACGTTTACATCGCTAGACTCCCATGTAGTCGACTACAGTTCAAGTCCTGAACCCAGTAGCTTAAATCTCCTGCTGGGTATGTGTGCGTGCTCAAGATCCCGAGAGGTGAATGGAGGAGAGGGATTTTGGTGTGACCATCCCCCTTGAGGTGATTTCTTGCTTTCTATGTCTCTTTCTCTCCAGCAAGCATGCCCTATAGCAAAAATATCTCTCTCAAAAAAAAAAAAATTACTGTGCATAGATTTCAAAAGTTTTTTGCACCAAACTGAACCCATGCTTTGAATCTATTTTTCTATGAGCGTTTAAAAGTCCCTCGCACATCATAAATCTTTTTAACAACTTTGAATTCTCTTTCGTGACTTTGAAATAGAAAGCGAATATAAGGACACTGGTTACTGTCACCAAAAAAAAAAAAGTCTATTTTCCAAAAATGACACCAACATTTCATTGATAATTTGATCCTTGAGCTAAAAGAGGCTTGTCAGCAGTCGATCTGGTCATTTTTAAATGAACACATGATTGCGGTGTAGATGAGACCTTGGAGTTCTCAGAGTGGCTGGGGGTAGAGTCTCTCGGATCATAAACTGTGTTTTACAAGGACCTTCCGGAAACCTGGTTCTTTGGTGGGGGATGAAGCAGGCTGCTGGAAAGAGCCATCATTTGCCGGGGCCCATGTTCTCCCCACTCTCCCTAGTCGGGCAGAACCAGAATCTATTCAAAGGCTCTGGGCACGTGCAGTGTCTGCGGCGTGCCCGGGCCCCTGCCAGTGTGATTACCAGGTGGAGCCGCCCCCGGATTTA
>NW_006209345.1:472171-480019 GCF_000334495.1 Tupaia belangeri chinensis | reverse complement strand
GGCATGGCCATCCCCCCGGGGGGTGATTTCTCACTTTCTGTCTCTCTGTCTCTCTCTGTCTGTCTGGCAAGTGCACGCACCCTATAGCAAAAACCTCTAAAAAAAATAAAATAAAATAAATTAATATGATATTGTATATTATGGTTCATACTGAAGTAGGACCACAGCGCCCAAGGAGGAAGAAGGAAACAAATCCAGCGAAATGCTTTGAGGGTCTTCCGACAGTTCATGGGAAACGTGTATTATCAAAATACTGTGCACACAGGGACAGCAGATGGCGTAACGTTTACATCGCTAGACTCCCATGTAGTCGACTACAGTTCAAGTCCTGAACCCAGTAGCTTAAATCTCCTGCTGGGTATGTGTGCGTGCTCAAGATCCCGAGAGGTGAATGGAGGAGAGGGATTTTGGTGTGACCATCCCCCTTGAGGTGATTTCTTGCTTTCTATGTCTCTTTCTCTCCAGCAAGCATGCCCTATAGCAAAAATATCTCTCTCAAAAAAAAAAAAATTACTGTGCATAGATTTCAAAAGTTTTTTGCACCAAACTGAACCCATGCTTTGAATCTATTTTTCTATGAGCGTTTAAAAGTCCCTCGCACATCATAAATCTTTTTAACAACTTTGAATTCTCTTTCGTGACTTTGAAATAGAAAGCGAATATAAGGACACTGGTTACTGTCACCAAAAAAAAAAAAGTCTATTTTCCAAAAATGACACCAACATTTCATTGATAATTTGATCCTTGAGCTAAAAGAGGCTTGTCAGCAGTCGATCTGGTCATTTTTAAATGAACACATGATTGCGGTGTAGATGAGACCTTGGAGTTCTCAGAGTGGCTGGGGGTAGAGTCTCTCGGATCATAAACTGTGTTTTACAAGGACCTTCCGGAAACCTGGTTCTTTGGTGGGGGATGAAGCAGGCTGCTGGAAAGAGCCATCATTTGCCGGGGCCCATGTTCTCCCCACTCTCCCTAGTCGGGCAGAACCAGAATCTATTCAAAGGCTCTGGGCACGTGCAGTGTCTGCGGCGTGCCCGGGCCCCTGCCAGTGTGATTACCAGGTGGAGCCGCCCCTGTATTTATTTCAGGGGGAAGAGATGCTCTCATTAATGAATCGTTCCCGGGGGCGTGCTCAGATTACAGGGAGCAAAAAGCTTTGCAATTTCAGAAATAAGATAGCTTCCAAGAGAGTCCAACTGCAGAATCTTACCTAATTTGAAGCAAAATTGGAGGCTTTTCTGCACTTTCCCGGGGAGAAAACTCTGCAGACTATCAGATACTCAGTGAAGACTCGTTGCTTTAAAGCAGTTTTTCAGTCTTGACACTGTCAGCGTTTGCTGTATAACAGGATAGCAAGCCTCTGCCCAGCCAGTAGCACCCCCAAACCAAAAGCATCCCCAGGCATTGCCAGATGTGCCTGGGGGCCAGACTTGTGTCGTTTGAGAGACCTGCTTTAAGTCCAGAAAAAGGGCAAAGAGAAAAGGGAACCTGGAGGGAGAGAAAGAAAACAATAAACAAGAATGGCCTCAGGGATGAGGGAATGCCAGCCGCTTCCTGGGACGGCTGCTGGCCCAGCCTTCTGCGGCTGGGACGAGGCAGCCTTGCAGATGTGACCTGTGCAGATGTGACCTGGCCCCCATTCCACGCAGGGCGCCAGCGGGTGTGTTAAGTTGTGTTACTCTTGGGCAAAGTGCGCTGTGAGCCTCACGCAGACCTTGCATAGACCTGAGCCCCTCCGTGCTTGCCTTTCTACTGCGTCGGGAGGTTATTGTCGTGAGAAATCCCGTGGTGATGTGTGGCTGGCGATGCCACTGAAAGACAGGCCTGGCTGAGGGAGCTGGCTCCTAGGGACCAGACATCAGCTGTGTCCATCTCCTCCTCGGGGGGTCTTGTCACCGTGCAAGCCCTGTTGAGCAGATCTGGGCTGGGACCCAGTCCTAGGGTGGTCAAGGCTGCTAGTCCTGGACTTTGAGACGTGAGGGACATGGGTGAGGGCCTTTTCCCCACAAGCCAGTAGAATTATCCCAGTGTCCATGCAAGCCCCCAAGGTATCCCAGATCGAGTACCCCAGCTCTGGCTCCTGTGGGCTAGGAGCCCACAGAGGGCTAGTGCTGGGTCTCAGAGAAACATCTCAAACGCCTTGAAAAGAGAACTGGGTGGTCAAGAAAAGCTTTGATGCTTGAGTCCACAGGACACCACTGCATGATGGGAGATGCCAGGAGGGAAGGGGTCCAAAGAAGAGCCCAAGTCTTAAAAGAATTTCTCTCTGTCTCTCTTCTTTTCTTTTCCCTCACTCTCTTCCTCTCTCTCTTCTCTATCTCCTTCCCCTTCTCACAATCTCCCTCTCCTTTTCTCTCCTGCACCTTCTCTCTCTCCTCCTGCTTCTCTCTGTCTTGCCCTCTCTTTCTCCCCTCCCCCCACCCCATGTTTCTCTCTCTCTTCCCTCTTTTTCTCCTCCTTTGACAGCCACAGGGTCAGCTTCCAGGGTTCAAAGGGACAAGAGAAGTTTGTGGCCAACATGTTTTCTTGCAACTGAAACCCATCAGCATTTTTAAGTCCGGCCTCAAAGCCTGCTGGACGTTATTTATGTTCGCAGGGTCATTGCTGAGAACACCACACGCTGAAATCTGGGCAGTGTGTGCTGGGGGGTGGCCAAGACCCACGCCGCCCTGATGTTGAACTTGACCCTGGCTTTGGCAGATTCTGTTAAGGCCGAGGACACTGGAACCCTGTGAAAGTCTGTTCGCTCTCGCACCGCCATCCAGGGCTCACCTCTGCACCCGCTGGCCTGCCGTTGCTGTCTGCATGCATTCTCCGTGGCTGTCGTTCAGGGCATCTGTCCCCCATCTTTGTGGATGTTGCTTTTGAAAAGTGTGTGAAGGTGGTCATGGCAGGAGAGCAGGTGCTGCCTTCAGATCCAGCCTGGGGTGCACAGGTCGGGGGTAAAGATGCAACCTCTGAGCTCTCAGTGTGGGTTTTGACCCTGCTTGGCACCTCTGAGAGTCAAATGTATGGGTTTAGGCCCAACTCATCTCTTCCCGGGCAAGTGGACTCACATCTCTAGGCCTCAGTTCCCCCGTCTATAAAAAGGAAATTGTCTAAGCTTTCTCGTGGAGTGGTGGGCAAAGGTTAAGAGACTTTGACTCAAATTTGGCACATGGAAAGAACTGGCCAACACTGGCTTTAAACATCCCCTCACCCACAGAGATGGAGGCTTTTGGGATCTGGCCCTGCTTCCTTCCAGGTGGCAATCAGAAGTCCAGTCTATGAAGAGAAGGGTTTCCTGCCTATCAGGGCCAATCCCCCCCCCATTGTTATGTATTATGACCAAGGAGGGTAGTGGTCAGGGTTGCTGTGGCCATGGGAGAAGGAGGGGCAACATCCCTTTCTTGCCATTTTCAATCAAGGCTTTGTGGGTATAGATGGGTATTGGAGGCAGTTCTGGGCTTGGTCAATTGCTGGCCTCAGCATTGGTGGGGAATTGGGCTTGGTCAATTGCTGGCCTCAGCATTGGCGGGGGGGTGGGGAGGAGGATCCCTTTTCGCAACTCTGGGCGTTGGGGTCAATTTGGGTCTACTCTCAGCTCTTTAGAATAAATAAGAGCAATCAACATTCTCAGGGAACTTGTCATATTAGAAGCAAATCTCCACTCCCTACCCCTGTGACCCTCCTAACTGAGTCATGAGCAGGTGGGACAGGAATTAGCTCCCAACGGGAAGCTTGGAGGTGAAGCAAGCAGGCCACTGCCACAAGGCCAGACAGCAGTAGGACAGGCCTTTGAACCTGGCTCCTGGCTCCTAGTCTCAGACCCTAAATGAGCAGTCTCAGCACCCCTGCCTCTTACAGGCTTAATGGCCTCCCCCCGGAGAAGAAGAATGGATCTCTGTCTCGAAGGAATGTTAAGGACCTAGTTCTGAAGATATTTCTCCACTTCTGACTCCACCATCGCAGATTTATTTCTTTAGCCCCTGAAGGTTTTATGTTTCTTGAGATTTCTGGGGAGGCCCAAATCATTCTGCATGACTTTTATCACTGCCTGATTTCCTTCAGGCCTGTCTTGGTTTCATGGAAACACAAAAAGTCTAAAAGTCTTCAAAAGTTCATAGGAATATGTATTATTAAAAAACTATGCATGGACTTCAAAACAGTTTTACAGCAAAATAAACTCATAACTTTAATTCAATGCTTCCATGAACTTTGTAAATTCCCCTTGTACTTCCTTTAAAATGAATTCTGGACTATTTTTTTTTTTTAATATCTGTCTTCAAAGTCTCTCCAAGACCATTGTGCGGACAATTGCACAGGCCCTGGTCCCAGGTGGTGGTTATAAGCCTTTCCTATTCTGGCTGCAGGTCTAAGGCCCTCCTGTCTCCAGGCCTCTGGTGTGCCAGCCCTCTTTGGCTTGTCGCAAATTCTCTGAGCTGGTCATAGCTTGAAATAGGCTATGATGTGAATCTTTACACCATTGGAATTGGCAGACGCTATAGTCAGGGCTCCTCCTGCCCCTTGCCAGCATCTACCTTTCCTAGCCACATATATTTTCCTTTCTTTGAAGGGGCTGAGTATTTTTGAACATGTCTATGGAGTTTTTAATTCTCATTATGAACCTTTTTTTATTTCTAGAAGTTCTGTTTGATTCTTTTCCAAGTTGGCTGTGTCACATTTTAATAGTTTCCCGTCCTTTACAGATCTTTTCTGTCTTGAAGTTTATTACTTTAAACGAGGTAAGCATAGCTGATTTACTAACCACCCAGTACTTTCGTAATCCGACACAGAGTGGGCCAATTTCTGAGTCAGCTGCTCCTGCCGGTTCTCCTCCGGAGCTCTCTATTTCCTAGTGGGCTGTCTGTCTTGTCTGCTGGCTGTTGACCTTAGATAAGCTGTGAGGGTAGGGGTGAGGGCTCCCAGGGCCTGAGAAGAATAAAGGTGCTCTGTCCAGAAAGACTTGGTACACTGTAGATGGGAACTACCTTGAACCAAAGTCTTAATGCGAAGGTTCCATACCTTCGGGTGGCCATGGCCTATGGGGGCCAGAACTTCTCGGGGTGTTTTTATCCTTCCTCTTCCTCTCTGTCTCTTCTTTTGCTTGACCTGGCATCAGGGGACTTTGTTTGCAATCCCTTGGATTAGAGGAGGAGAGAGGTTCCTTTCTGGGTTGGAGCCAGCTCCATGTGGGGAGGATCTCCTGTTCAACTCCAACTTCAGCCTGCAGTTGAAACTTTTTTGTTTCCTTTAACTTTAAGGGGTTTTGTTTGTTTGTTTTTTGTTTTTTGTTTTTGTTTTTGCAGTGGGTCACATGTGCTCACCAGAGAGAGACAGTGAGAGGGAAAGTGAGAAATCATCCCCTAAAGGGTATGACCACACCATAATCCCTTCTCCTCTGTTCTCCCCTTGGGTCTTTGAGCATGCCTGCACTCACACCTGGCATGATTTTCAAGCCTCCAGGTCCAGGACTCGAATCACAGTCGGCCATGTGGGAGTGCAGTGCCTTAACCACTATGCCACCTTCTGGCCCCCACAGCTGAGCCTTTCAAGTCCCTCTTCTTCCAGCTGCTAAAGTTTGCCCAAATGGCCACACCGATAAATGCGCCCTAGAGAAGATGAGACTTTGGGTACTCCTCTGAGTCTGGATTTTCTTTCAAAACGTGAGCTGGCAGCTCCTTGCTCCCGTCTCAGCTCTTCAGCACCTTTAAGGCCGTTGCATTTATTTTTATCTAGTAGTCCACTGCCTCCACAGAAGCCCGACTATGAATAGATGTTTTCTGCCAATTTACTTGTCACTTATTCCTCCAACAAGCCATGGTCAAAGAGGCCTAGGGCCAGACCCAGGGCTGAGGGCTAGGGGTAAAGATGTCCATGACCCTATCCCCAGAACCTTCTTGGAGAAGAGCACCAGTGCCTGGTCCCCTCACCGAGACCACGTCCATTGGGCCCAGCTCCCCTAAGTCTTGCAATGGAGACAGTACCACGATGAGGTGGACTGAGCGGTAGCTCCCCAGGGAAGCTGTCCCAGTGCACCAGTGTGGCTGCGTCACGTCTGTGCGGGAGGAAGCCGAGTCGGCCTATGCGTTGGCGTGCTCAGTAGTAAATGCAACGTGGGAGATGCCAGTGAGTGGGCAGTGACTACCCCAGGCAGACCCGTGCCACCGACTAAGTGCATCCCCCTCCTGTCAGCGTGCCCTGTGCCTTAAAGAGAGCCACAGGATGGGGGCCAGGAGTGAGCACTGCAAGCCAGTCCCTTGCCCACTGCACCTGGGCCTCGTCCATATGTGCTGAAGCGGGCATTCCTACTAGGAGTTCGGGAACAAGACGAGAGGAGGGTCAGAATGCTGGGAGCCCCACAGTGGCTCACAGTAGGCACTCAGTCAAGACTGGCTCCTTCCTCTTCCTTTATCCCTCACTCAGTAAGTGTCACCGAGCACCTACTCCGTGCCAAGCTGTTCTCTGTCCTAGGGACACATTGGTCAACTAACCAGAGAAATCAGAGTAAGAACCAATGTTCCAGCTCACATCTGTGCTGGAAGCCGGTGCCAATGGGGAAAGGGCAGGCCGACGCCAGTGCCGCCACCAAAATCTCGACTGGTCATGAGGGACTGCCCGAGAACGTGGCACCAGGCATCACGTGCCCAGATAGCCTATTTGTGGCGGAGAATACAAAGTGTCCCCAAGCGCTGCCGCCAAGGCTGCTGGCGCTCACCCCTGAGCCCATCTCCCCGTGGCCTGATTGTCGGAGACAAGAGGATTAGACCATGGCAGCCACGTGTGCTTGCCGAGGGGCTGGGTCAGGAGGAGGCCTGCATCCTCCTGGTTGAGCCTCATGCCACCCTACAGGGGTGGGGGTTGTCCTCTTTGGGAGTTGAGTGCAGAGACTCTGGGCGGAGGCTCCTGACTGTCCTCTGTAGCAGGTGGCCTGAACTGTGCCTGGGCAGGGTCATCAAGTCCCATAAAGTGTGCCCAGCATGCTCCCCATGGTTCTTGCTTGACACTAAGCCAGGTGAGGGTGATGCATGCCAGAGACGCTGTCTTCAAGGTCCCCCGCTTCGTGGCATCACAACCCTTGACTCTGAAGTGCCCCTCCCCTATTTAGGACTGTGATTCAGCGGTGGACAGAGCCCTGTGGGCTGTGAAGCAGCTGGGGAAGGTCGAGGGGGTGAGCAGGGAGCATCATGGGAGCCATCCAGGATGCCAAGGGCAACTAGAAAACCACCACTTTCCACCCTCCCAGGTGCGAACCTAGCAATTTTCCAAGCCTGCACTTCAGCCCCAATGGTAGCCATAAATGGACGACAAAAGCACGCAGCGTCCATGACCCAGACAGAATGTCCAGGCCCTCAGGTAGTCAGGGGTATAGAGAGGACCCCTTGGCATCCTGGACCACCACGGATTCCCTCAGAGGGCCTTTTGTGCTTGTTTGGTTTGCGATTTTCTTCTTCCTTCTGAAAGGAATGTGCTGGAAACAACGCCGGTGAGGTCGGAGTTCTCCTGAGCTGGGTTTGGAATGGAGGTTGAAATGTGTCTAGTTTATTTATACTCAGCATGGAGGTGAGCATCGTCGCTCACTTGCCTCTGGTTGGGGGCTATATGGGGTCCTGACCCTATCCCCTCTCAGAGCCCTGTGGCCTGGCCAGGTTAGGCCTGCCACTCCCATGCCCTTGGCTCTCGGCCCTGATGGATCTGTAGCCGCCAAATACCCTATCACGAGGAGCCAGGGTCAGGACAGAACTCACTCTGGCGCACGGGGCCGGATGAGGAGGACCTGGCTGGCTCACTGACTTGCCCTGCTATGGGTGGACTGTGGTCAGGCTGGGCACCACGTTTTAAAGCATCCCTTGTGTGTCTTGCTGAACC
>NW_006209345.1:460213-471715 GCF_000334495.1 Tupaia belangeri chinensis | reverse complement strand
ATGACTTTTTTCCCAAATCTCACCAGATGTTTCCCTGGGAGAGACCCTGTTGCTCACGTAAACAGGAGAGGGAGTTTTCCCAGAGAGGCCAAGGGCAGGCACTGGTTCCTTGGTCGCCTTTGGGAGAAATCCCCGCAGGCTGGGAAGAATATATTTTGGGTCTTGCACGTGGATGAGCAGTGTACAGAAATAACCCTGGGTTTGTAACCGGAAAGATGGGTTCCACTGCACTGTGAAGAGTTGACCTCTCCTGAGTTGGGGTGCCCCATGATATCAGCCCTGTGCCTGTGAGTCGCCAGGGCCTGGGAGACTGCACTTCTCCCATCCCAGCATGCCCCCGACTCTGCCAGCCTTGGCCAAAGGAGTTCATGCACTAAAGCATGGTCGGGGGAGGCAACAGCCCCTCCTTGCGCTGACTGTCCTGCCAGCCGCGCCAGAGAGCGCCAGAGGTTCCCCATACCGTGAAGCAGATCTTACCCAGTTTTGCAAATGAGACAGCAGGGCTTCAGAGAGGTTACATCACTTGCTAGAGACCGCACAACGTCGGGGCAGGGATTTCCCTCCAGGTCACCAGCCCAGGGCTTCTCTGTCACACGGCCTCAACCTGTGGCCACTCGACCTACTTCTTAAGGGCAGTAGAAGGGTCTGACTCGTCTTCCCCCAGCCCGCGGGGAATCCTTCAGCCCTGGGTTCTAGGCTCTTCACGGGGTTGCATTCCTCTGAGCCCTGGCCCATCTAGTCCCCATGCCTAGAGGGTCCTGGCCCTGCTGTCTCCTTGAATCGGCCTCAGGCCCAGCTTCTGGGCCCGCGCTTTGCAAAGCTTCCCTAACCGTTCAGATGGGCTTCCACACAAGCTCCCTGGAGTCTGACCTGCCATGTCATGGTGAGTTCAGCTGGGCAAGGAGTAGCCCCAAATCCTTGTCCTTCTGGAGCATGTGGGTGTGACCTCACCTGGAAGAGGGCTTTGCAAGTGGAATGAAGGAAACATTTCTGGATGAGAGCGTCCTGGGTTTTGGATGGGCCCTAAATTCTGTAAAAGTGGAAGGCAAAGGGAGATCTGAGACAGAGGGGAGAAGGCCAGGTGATGACAGAGACAGAAGCAAGAGTGACACGGCCACAAGCCAAGGAAGGCCTAAGGTCCAGAAGTTTGAAGAGGCAGGAAGCCTCCTCCTCAGAGCCTGTAGAAGGAGTCAGGGCCCTGCCGACACCTTGATTTTAGACTTCTGGCCTCCACAGCACATCTGTGGCTCTAACCACCCAGTTGTAGTCGTTTGTTACAGCCGCCACGGGAAACTAATGCAATGTGACAGCACAGGATGTACCTCTGTGCCTCAGTTTCCTCAGCCGTAAAATGAGGACAATAGGGAACAGCAGGTGGCATGGTAGTTAAGGGTGCTAGATTCCTTTGTAGTCGACCACGGTTCGAGTCCCAGGCCTGGTGGCTCACTTTCTTTTCTTTTTTTTTTTTTTTTTTTTTTTTTGGAGCGGTTTTTGCTATAGGGTGCATGCGCTCGCCAGACAGACAGAGAGAGACAGAGAGACAAAATGCGAGAACTCACCCCCCAGGGGGGATGGCCACGCCGCAATCCCTTCTCCTCCTTTCTCCTCTCGGAATCTTGGGCATGCACACACATGCACCCGGCATGAGTTTAAGCCACCAGATCCAAGACTCAAACTGTGGTTGACTACATGAGAGTCCAGTGACATAGCCATTACGCCAACTGCTGGTCCCTCATCTGTACCTCTTTCTGCTAGACCCACCAGTCTTTGCCAACCTGCCAGGCTTAGCCTGTGTACCTGGGAGCCTTGTTTTCATGGCTGCCACCGAGGTCTCGTCAGGTGGTGCTTACAGTGGTTCCCCTACCCCATCCGCCATTTGGCTTTCTATGGTTTCAGTTACCTGCAGTCAGCTGTGGTCTGACCTAAGAAGTGGAATGTTCCAGAAATACACCATTCCTACTTTACATTGTGTGTGTTGAATGGTGTGATGAAATCGCCAGAAGCCCCTGCCTGGGATGTGAGTCATCCCTTTGTCCAGTGAAGCCACTGTATACACCACTGCCTGCTAGTCACTAGGTAACTGTCTGGGTTATTGGGTCAAAAAGCACAGAAGACCCAGCTGCTGTGATGCAGTGGTAACACAGTGGCCTGCAGGGTTGGAGCCACATGGCCAGCTGTAGATTCAGATTTCTAGATCGGCCTACAAGGATGCTGAGCAGATGCATGGATGCCGAGGAGCTGAAAAGCTAGAGAAAGGAGGGACCAGCAGTTAGCATAATGGCTATGTCGCTGGATTCCCATATAGTTGACCACGGTTCAAGTCCCGGACCCAGTGGCTTAAATTCATGCCGGGGTTTGCAGGAAATGGATGTAGGGTTTCAGAGATGGGCCCTCGTCTGTGCGTGCATGCTTAAGATCCTGAGAGGAGAATGGAGAAGAAGGGATTGCGGTGTGGCCATCCCCCTGGGGGGTGATTTCTTGCTTTCTGTCTCTCTGTCTGTCTTTCTGGCGAGTACATGCGCCCTATAGCAAAAACCTCTCCAAAAAAAAAGAAAAAGAAAAGCTAGAGAAAGGAAATTGCAGCATGACAGGACCCTTGTCAATGGTCTCTCTCCCGTACACTCTCTAAAGTAAAACTGAAAAGGAAGGGGGCTCCCAAGTGGTATGGCAGTTAAGGCTCTGGATCCCACATGGCCAATGGCATGGTACAAGCACTAGACACTATGGCTTGAATACCATGTCAGGCATGTGTACGCGCATGCTCACAACCCCTCCCGAGAGAAGAATGGAAGAGAAGGGATTGCAGCATGGCCATCTCCCTGGGAGGTGATTTCGTACCTTCCCTCTTTGTCTCTCTGTGGTGAGTGCACATACCCTATAAGAAAACATTAACCAAAAAAAATGGGGGGGGAGGTTTTTGCTATAGGGCGTGTGTGCTCACCAGAAAGACAGAGAGAGACAGAGAGACAGAACGCGAGAAATTACCCCTCAGACAAGGTGACCACGCTGCAATTCCTTCTCCTCCATTCTCCTCTCGGGATCTTGGGCACGCACACGTATGCGCCCAGTGTGAGTTTAAGTCACCAGGTCCGGGACTCGAACCACGGTTGACTACGTGGGAGTCCAGCAACATAGCCATTACGCTAACTGCTGGCCCCAACAAAAATGTTTTAAAGGAGAAACACAGGACCTCTAGGGTTTAGTACTATCTATAGTCTCAGGCATCCCTTGGGGGTTCTTGGAACATACCCACCTTGGATAAGGGGAACTATATTTGGCCCAGCTCAAATTTTTGTTTTCTTGAAAGTTATCCCCAAGTGACTTTGACTCCGTTGTCTTTTGCCGAAGCCAACAAGGGGCCTCTGCGCTTGTGTCACGTGCTCACCTGCGATGGGGAGGTGTGGGGTCCAGAACCAAGGTCAAGCCCTGACTCAGCCTGGTCACGCTGGGCCCAAACGTGGTAATCACGTAGCACTGTCCTTTCCCTGCTTCCCTTTTGCCGAGACTTCTGGTCCATTCCTTTGAGTCTCAGAGTTGTGGATGATACCTCCGTCTAAGGGCCCTCACCTGGCCTCCATGCCCTGGGGGACTTCAGCCCCCACAGCCCACAGGGCCGCTCTGACCCAGGGAAGCGTTTCTTGCTTCTCACTGCAAGTTAATCAACACAGAGGGACAGCTGAGTGGTCTGAAGGGCTGGGTGATGTTCCATGTGTCTTTGATGGGGAATGTGTTATAGCTGCAGAGAAGCTGTTCATTTGATAAAAGGACTGTCTTAAACATGTAATCCGGGGGCTGAAGAGAAAACTAGAGTCGTTGGGGGCATCTTGAATTTCAGCCCTGATTAAGAGGAGGCACTTGGGGAGCACGGTCTGTGTTTGAGTGTGACTCTGCTCTGCTAGCTATGAGATGCTAAGCCGAGACGCCATCTCTCCAACCTCAGTGTTCCCATCTGTAGAAGGGGGCAGTAGCAGTGCCTTTCTCATCCAGCTGCTTATGGTGGACTCCATCCTCATAAAGTCCTTAGCTGGGGCCATCTCCTCGCCAGCCAGTGCCCAATAACTGTCACTCACAAGAGAATACAAGGGTCTCCAGGTACAGGGAACAGAGATTGGGCTGGGAGCGGGCAGAAGAGTGGCCATGACCCCACGGAGGGAAGATGCCCAAAGGAGGGCCATCTTCAACCATCACCTTCTTTTCCCTGCTTGGAGACCCAGAGGGCCCAGAGTGCTCTCAGGTCAAGACTGAAAGGCCCAAGCTCTGTGCATGGAAGGGCTTCTGTTGTGACCAAGGCTTGCTTCAGGGGCCCTTGGCTAAACACCCTTAAAAACCACCCAGAGGTTTTGGAACCTGTGCCCCCAGGACTTCCCTCTAGGCCCCTGGCTCTTAAGTGTTCCCATGTGACCTGGGGGAGTCCATTTAACCCCCTGCACTTCATTTGCCTTGCACAGAGGAGATTCCAGTAGGGCTCATATAGCATTGTCAGTGTTTTGCAGGGTGACAGGTAAAAGCAGCAACACAGAGTAGCTGCTCAATACAGGGAGCTAGGTCTGGAGGTCCACATGGTTTCCTGCAAGTACCTCTCACCTGACAGAGAGCTTTTCTTCTCTCTCTAGACCAAGATTCATGGGGTTGGATTTGTGAAAATCCATGCCCCCTGGAATGTGCTGTGCAGAGAGGCGGAGTTTTTGAAACTGAAGATGCCGACAAAGAAGGTTGGTGATGTTTCTACTTGGAAATCGATGGCCAGCTCTGAATGGCATTCAGACACCTGGTGGTAGAACATTATCACCCCAAGGCTCCGGTTCAGTTAGGGAAAGCTGAGTGGGCTGCAGCACCTCCCTGTGTGGCTCAGCTCTGACCAAGCCTCCTGGGTTCCCAGATCCTGGTGGTGGTAAATTTGAACCAGCCCTGGGTGGTCTGTAGAGAACCCAGACCAAATCCCGCCAGGCAATGGTACAAGCAGAAGAGCCCGCCTCCCACCCACAGGAATTTATTATTAATACAACCATAATAAATCTTGGGACTCTGGTTCTTTTATGTTTGTGGCATCTCAGCTAATTTATTAGATTTGTTTTAATTACGTTTCCTCGATTGCTGGGACTTTTCCTGTAATCTCTGAAAACTTTATGGCTACCCCGCAGTTTGACAGTGTACTCGCTGGAGCTTAGCTTAGTGTGGGTGTTTACTTTGCGTGGGAAGAGGTGACGCCGCACTCAGTAGTCAGTCCGTCTTCGGCTTCTCGGTCACTGAGATCCTCAAGGTAAACTCTTTAGGAACAAAGGTGGAGTGAAGGAATGTATTAGAATAGCACTTTGGGCTAAGCTCTTGTGAAACTCTGCGCTTTCCCAAAAACCCAAGCATGGAGAGGGCACTTGCCCCCGCTCCGCCTGCCAGGGGCTCTGTTCCCAGGATGCGCCATCTGAGTGGGGTGGGATAGTTCTCTGACCGTCCCAGAATAAACTCCAAAGGTCACAGCTCAGCAGTGACGCGAACCTCCCCCCCCACCACCCCCATCCCTCGTCTTCTCTGCAGATGTATCATATTAATGAGACCCGTGGCCTCCTGAAAAAAATCAACTCCGTGCTCCAGAAAATCACAGACCCCATCCAGCCCAAGGTGCCCGAGCACAGACCCCAGACCATGAAGAGACTCTCCTATCCCTTCTCCAGGGAGAAACAGCATCTGTAAGTGGGAACCCCCCACCTGCTCCCCTCAGGTTCCTATAATGATTTCACCCTCTGGCATAGAAATGCAGGTCAATTCTCACCCGCTACAGAAGAGAGACCTGCAGCCCCTTGAGTATACGCTTAATAAGAGCTCTGTAGTTGTTGAACCCAGAAGAGGATGTAGACGTTATTTCCAAGGTCACTGGTGAATCGGGGTGCAGAATCTTATCCTATTTGGCAACGCTTAGGAAAAACCATGTGGGCTCAAGTAAGGGCCCCTCAAAAGCAGTCATCAACCCCCGCCCCCATGCCAGCTGTGTCCCTCTGGAGAGCCTGGTAAACCGTACCTGCTGCAGCTCTCAGCCCAGGCAGGCTCTGGCGGGCAGGAACTGAAAAGTATTCCCAGGTGAGAGTCCCCAGGGCCCCAGGGACATGCAGCCAGCAGTCGTTGCCTGGAACCATCCCTCCTCCGCTGCTCCCAAGAGGCAGTGAGGCGTAGCCACCTGGGTCAGCAGAAGCTGCAGGCCTCGCTGGGCAGGGCCTCGCTGGGCAGATCCAGCGTGTGGGCAGAGAAAGGCACAGAAAGCTTGGCTCTGGGAACTAAGGAGGACTTCAGATGGCAAGTTCCAGGGGGTAGGAGGACAGGGAGAATGAACAAGTGCCTCAGCTCAGAACTGGGGTTTGGGCCCTGAAAATCTACCCGTCACTGCGCAAGTACCAAGTTCCTCGCCTGCTGTGTCGCCTGGTCCCTGTGGGGCTAGACGCACGCCCAGAGAGAAGGAAGCTGCTCTCTGCGCAGCTACCTCCGCCAGCTCCAGCAGTGGGGCTCCAGGGTGTTAGAGGGAGACACCTTCTCTCTAGGACTCCCAACCCCCTAGCCTCCCTTACCTCTGTCCTAGGCCAGCTCTGCCTGTCTGCCTGGCAAGACCCTGGCTCAACTCCAGGTTCCATGGAGCTGGAGACTCCCAGATTCACTCTTCCTAGCTCTGCCTTCATTGCCTTAGGGGTGGGGAACTATTTCCAAGATAGACCTCCTCCCTCAGGAAGCCCCAGGCAATCTCTGCAGCCCGTCTTCAGGACCCACATCCTTTGGAAGTTACAGGGAAATTATTCTCAACATTGGAACTGTCTGAGGGTAGAAGGAAACTGAGATTGTCACCCAAAGGAAGCAGCATCTTGGAGGAGGGCACCAGGCCACTCTGGCCTCTGAGATCTCAGAGGCCTCCTGGGTCTCAGATCCTTACCCAGGACAGAGCAATGAAACACACTGTTCCCAACGCCCAGGGTGGATGGGCATGCCTGGTGTGCGGACAGTTACGCCTGTCTCCCTGTCACTGCCTAATGGGGACAGTGTGACTTCCCGGGGCTTTGAAACCCAGAGAACCACTGGCTCTAGTGAACTGTGTCTTATTTCCTTCCCAATATTTCAACAGATTTGACCTGTCTGATAAGGACTCCTTTTTCGACAGCAAAACCCGGAGCACGATCGTGAGTATCACACGTCAGACTCACTCACCAGCAACGTGGCCCTGGGGAAGCGGGTGATAATTTCATTCTGGTGAAACTCCTCTGGGTGGAAACCAGCTCTAATTGCCTGTGACAGAAATAATTAGAAGAATGAAACCAAGAGGGCAGCAAGGGCCCCGGGGATCGCCATGGCCTGGGGCCAGCTCAGAGGAGGAAAGGGAGAATGAGGGAGAGAAAAGCAGGGAGGGGATTCTGACCCCCGTTATTTCGTTATTTCGGTGGTGTCTGCGCCTTCGTGTTTCTCACCCGTGTTGCCCAGCCTCCTCACTGAGTGGAGTTGACATTTGCTTGTGAGGTCCAGGCCCGGGGGGTTCCTAAGCACAGGGGATTGGGTGATGGAGGCATATACATATGGGCTAGCATGTATTTGCAGACCTTTGCCAGATGAGCAAACAGAGGTTTGAAATCAGACCAGGCCACCCTGCCCTATTCAAGGTACTGGTTTAATGTTTATCCGTCGGCTGCCAACTTGTCCACCAGCCAAGCCAGGGCTGCCATTTCTGTGTAAACAAGAAATTAACCTCCTAGGTAAGCCCTCAGTCTCTCTTTCCTGCCCAGGAGAGCTGGGAGGAAGCAGCCTTTTGGCCTGTGCAGTGACAGCTGTCGTTGCCCTCCCAGGAAGCCAGTAGTTCAGGGTGCATTGGTCTGGGGGAGAAGGCAGGAGAAATTAAGCTACTTCTAGATGGGCAGATCAGGGTCCTGTGACACCTCCCCCCATCCCTTTCTAGCCTTGTGAGAAGGGCTTTGGATAACAAGTCCCAGAGGGTAGGAGGGCAGGGAGAATGGACAAGTGCCTCAGCTCAGAACGGGGGTTTCTACTGCCCTCCGTCCCCTTCCAGATTCAAGAGTCACTGTGCATACATCAAAACCAGGGAGCTCTGGCTTCCCCCAAAAGGGCAGCCGTGCCCCTCCACTGAGATAATCGGATGGGCAGGCACTGGGCACTGGGTCTCTGTTTTGGTTTTTAATTATTGATGATGTTATTGATTAACTTAAGCAATTAGATCTTATAATAGTGAACAGCGAGGACCCCGTGTATGCAGGAGCATCAGCTGCTAATGGAGCTTGGGGCTAACGTTATGTCCCTGAGACATAACCTTTCTCTGTCAGCCAGTGGCCACTTAGGGAAACTGCCAGTGTTCACCTGAACGGTTGCACTTTTTTCCGTTATGATAAGAGAAAATCGAGGTGGCCCAGCTGAATAAATGCAGCCACATGCCCCGTTTCAAAATGTGTGTGCAGCCCAACTTCTATGCTCTGGGGCTGCCAGAATGCTCCCTGGAAGCTCATGGCAAGAGTGTGAATTTTTAAACTCACTCTTTCTGTTAGGGAGATGGCTGAAGTAGCAGGGACGTGTGTGTGTGTGTGTGTGTGGGGGGGGTGTCTTCAAAAAGTTTGTGGCAAATGCATACGATTATAAAGAAACTGTATGGGTATCAGTATTGTATTTTTTTGCCCCCAAATAAACTTGTAATTAAATTCTCTCTTCCACAAACTTTCTGAAGTCCCCCAGGATGTGAATCCAAAACTCTACTCTCCATCTCGTTGGTAATCTGTTGCTTAGTTCGTTCATGATCCCTAGGGTAATGGCTGCTGTTAGCACCAGGTCACAAAAAGTCATTTAGTCCAGGTCATTAGTACTAATTGAACAGTCCGTAACTCCGTTAATTGGGGTGGAGACTGTGGGGCTCAGTTTGTTAACTGCCAACATGCTCCAAAGGAACTCTGACAATTCCAGGCTTTGCCCCTGGTTAGTCAGGCCTAATGATCTTTGAAATCCACCAGCAGCCAGGGTTGGAGTGAGGTAGTTGTGGGCAAAGATGTGGCGATGTGGCAGCCATTTTTCTCCTCTTCTCCACACCAGCCACTCTGCTCCTGGCATTGGGGTAGCCAATGCATATGAAGTTAAGAATCGAGACCAGCAGGAGCCAATGGGGAAGGGCTTATGTGCTGGTCTTGTGTCTTAGATGTTCAGCCTATATACACTGGGGAGCCATAGAAGGTTGTGGCACAGGCTCAGGGTATGGTTAGATCTGTTCTCGAATAATCTCTGCCAGTGGTCAGGGCAGCTGTGGGGTCATGGTGGAGTCGTGAATGAGCTGGGATTCTTGAGTGTGGAAGGGAAGAGGTGGGTGCAGGGAATCAGCAAGGTCAAGACAAGGTGACTGAGTAGATCTGGGGAGAGACAGGGAGGGAGCTGTTGAGATCAACAGCATGGGTGATTCATTCCTTCATTCAGCAGGTATCTGCTCTGTGCCTGCGACAGGTGGGACGGGGAGGCAGTGAACACACTTATGATAGGGCAGCTGGTGAGCAGCAAGCAGAGTTAAAAGGGGGTGGTGTCTGCTATTTGGGCTTATTTGTTAGGGAGACCCTGGAGCCATTTAGATCCAGCGGGGACAAGCTCTTCTGGCAGGTGGAACAGCCAGGGCAGGGACCCTGAGGCTACGGGAGAGGGTTTGGAGAAGAGAGAGGCAGGGAGGAGGCTGCAGTTACCAGGACAGATGGGTTAGATGGAGACAGGAGACAGGGTCAGACGGTGGCAGGACCCAGGGGCGTAGGACTGCTGGGCCATTGGAAGGATGTGAACCTTACGGGAGTCAGTGAGACTGGCCAGAGGTTTCAAGGGGAGAACTGGTGTGTTCTGAAATGAGTATCTGCGTGGGAGGGCTATTCTCATCCTATTTTGCAGATGGGGAAACTGAGGCACTAGGGTGGTGCTCTGGTCTGCCCAAAATAGCACAGCTACAAAGGTTGGAGCTGGTACTCAGATCCAGGCAGTCAGACCCCGGGCTGGGGCTCCTGAGCCCCTCAAAGGAAATGTTTTGCTAGTCAAGGGGGCATGCAGTGGGAGACAGGGTCCCTTCAGGAGGGCTCTGCCCAGGCACCAAGAAACCAGAGCACGATGCTCTGCTGCCTCCGGACAGCGTAAAGGGAACCCCAGACGCACCTCACCTCTCCCCTAGGTTTCTAGAACACTCAGGGCAACTTCCCAGAGCTCATCTCTCAACAGGAACACGAAGCCCATGGCACAGGGTCCTCAGGGCAGAACCCCACTGAATGCCTGCATGATTCCAAGGAGGCTGCCTGGGGTACAGTCGGCACCCTGCCGAGGCGAAGCCATTACTCCAGTGACACTTATTTATTCCTAAGGACCTCAAACCCTTGGTGTCCGTGAGAACCCTGAGCTCGATGAACCGTTCCTTAGAAACGCCCACTGCCTTTCCTTGGAAAACAGAAGGCATTGCTAGGGGCTGACCAGTTCCGTTTCAGCGGTCGCATGACAGTTTCTGCTTGTTGGAAGTGCCTCAAGTGACCACACGCCCCCCTCCTTGTCTCTCCGCAATAGGTCTATGAGATTTTGAAAAGAACGACGTGTACCAAAGCCAAGTACAGCATGGGTAAGACATTTTTGGGGCTTTAGCTCAGCACTGGTTTCTGAGTAGTAATCTTGCCTCCAGATCATCTCCGTGGGAGGTGGGCAGCCAGTTTGGGGTTTTTAAAAGGGTTTTGATTTACGTCTGTGTGACAGTTTCAGACAAGGAGGGCTGGGTGGCTGCGCAGAGAGCTGTCCCAGGGCTACAGGGCAGTTTTACTGCCTGGCACTTTTAAACACAAAGGGATCCTTCACTTTGGCATGAGGTGTGAGTGAGAGTGCGGACAGGCGCTCCCTGCAGGGTGAGGAGTCCTGGCTGGAAACAGACCAGCAGTCGGGGTGACCAAGGATCCCTCACCGTCTCTTGACTCTGAATCTAGCAGGAAGTAGCCACAGTCCTCACAGCTCTGTACGGTCATTAGAAGCAGCAGCCCTTCAGCGCATGGCCTAGAGGAAAGGGCACCTTGTACCCCTGGCCCACTGAAATCAAGTGGCCCCTTAACCAGGTCCCACCGTGCACAGGTGTCCTGGTTCCACGAAACTATCCCAAATGGGCTCCCTGGGTGCCCGTTTACAGAACACCTAAAAAAACAGATGCAAAACTTTCCCACTGGAAATGCGTGGGTGGGAGTCAGCCCCCACTGTGGGTCCCGCGCCCACAGCTGCAGGCCGAGTTCGCTAAAGCTGAAACATCGCAGAGCAAAGGAATGCCATTTCCCCTTCTTCCTGAGCTGTTTTATGCCCTACAGAGAGCCGTGCTAAGAAGCGGCGATCTATGTTGTAGAAGCCTATGAAATTACCAGGTTGTGGCTCAGGGGGACAGAGCAGGTCTGGTCAGAGCTGGGATCTTTGTATCCAGTAGAGAGAACTTGCCACCATTGGCTTCCTGGGGAGGTCAGAACGTGGGAAGTGAAATGAAGAACAGGAGGAAAG
>NW_006209345.1:457474-460081 GCF_000334495.1 Tupaia belangeri chinensis | reverse complement strand
AATGAGGAGGAGAGGCCCAGGATGCAAGGAGAAGACGAAGCCTCCGAGGCCCAAGAGGCTGTTCACCCTGACCAGTATGGTGGCGGATAATCACAGGGACGCCTTTCTGGCCCTGTCCTAAATCCATGGGAATTGTGGGGTGGGGGTTCCAATCAGAGTTTAAGAGGGGCCCAGGAAAACTGTTCCCGTCAGCCTGGCCACATCAGGCAGAAAAGAAACCTTTGCAGCAGCCAAGTCCTGATCCTGAAAACTGAACTGAGGGCAAGGGGAAAGCAACCTTGGAGTTTGGGTTTCTGAAAGGGCTTCTCTAGGTCGTGGCTGCCAGGGCAAAGCCAGAAAGGTCATGAGAGAAGGGAGGAAGCAATTTCAGCTTCAGGCTGGTCTTGGACTTCAGTGTCTCCATCAGGTCTCTGCAGGGTCCCTTCCCATAGAAACTTGGGTGGCCGCTTTGTAGATTTGCAGAGTAGGGATGGAGGCTGCTCGGCCAGAGCTGACCTCCCAGGGAGGTTGCACGAGAGCCCTGTGTGTCCCACCAGTTTTCTGGCAGGCAGGTCCCCTGCTCCTGGTGGGTCCTTCTCTGTACCCCTGCTTCCCATGGGTACCTGTCTGAGAGCTCTACTGACCTCCACAGTCCTTCATTCAACGTGGAGCAAGTATCGATGGATTCCTCTCATCTCCCAGGCTCGGTTCCAGGTTCTGGCACTCTGCCCTCAGAACAAGCGAGGATGGGCAGGCCAGGGAGATTTAGGACTTTACAGTGATCAGGGAAGACCTTTCTGATGAGGTATTTGAGCAGGGACCTAAAGAAAGTGAGGACAGAGCCTCCCAGATTGAGGAAGCAGCCTGTGCAAAGGCCCTGGGGCGGCGCCATATTAAAAGCTTTCTAGGAACAGCAAGGAGGACAGCAGGCCCAGATCAGGCCCCATGTGTTCCCGCTCCTCTGGTTTTGCTGTGTACATGCCCACCAGGCCCCCTGATCCTGACTAAGGAGATGGTCCGTCTTTGAGGGGATTTCCGGAGGTTCTTTTCCCACTGGTATCAGGTGGTTGCCTAGGCAGCTGTGAAAAATCTGATGCAGAAAGCCAGTTCAGCCAGACAGGGGCTCCTGTGCGCCCAGAGGGGCTCATGGAAACTCAGCAGCACTGGTAGCCCGGGATATGTAGGGAACAAAATCAGACTCCCGGAGTCTCTCCCCACGTACGGCCCTGGCTCTCCTCTTCCCCTCCCAGCGCTATCTGGGGCAGGACGCCGCGTCCTCCTGTTAGGACGTGGAGGTGTGGTGTTTCTGCAGTGTACCCAGTGCAGGCCTGAGCCAGCGAGCAAGGGCCCGGCCACCATTCCACTGCCCCAAGGAGCACTGGATGGCCTCGAACCCCTCGTCCGCCTCCGGCATTTTCTTCCCCCGTGCAGCTTTGATGCTTTGAGGCCCTTCCATGTCACTAATAGCCGATGTATAAACAGGGCAAAGCGAGGGAAGAAAGAAGGACTCCGCCCTTCTAAGTAAAAGGCGGAAATGTGGGAAATACGGTAAGTGCAGGCCTCCTCTTCGGCTTTTCCAATCAACCTAAAATCTAATTCCAAATTGTATGTGTGTTTTCTGACACCATCAATTTTCCCATCCGTTTATTTTCTCATGATTCAGCTTTTCTAACCACTCCAAATCCACCTTTCTGATCTGCAGGCTTGCCCTCGAGCAGGTGGGGGGAGCTGGTGAATCGGAGGTTTGGGGGTGCCGCTCGCACCTCCTTCCTCCGAGACGGAGCTTCCTCTTGGGTTTCCTCTGTATCTTCCTCATTTCTGCGAATCGAGCATGTTCGTAATCATCTCCTAGTTGGTAGATCAATAACCCAGCTGCTTCGTACCGGGGGAGGAAACCCCAGAAAGGTGGCTGGGCTCTGTGTAGCCGGCTTCATTTCGCTTTGAGAACACTGTTGGTGATTGAGACAGCCCTGGGACTGCTCTGACTTCCACATGCGGACCCTTCGGGAAGGCGGCCTGCTCCCTGATTCTCTCTCTGCCTCTGTTTTTAAGGCATCACGAGCCTGCTGGCCAACGGCGTGTACTCCGCCGCATACCCACTGCACGATGTAAGTAACCTTGACATGGTGGTTTATCTCTGCGTCATTTGACTCCCCAAATCTCCACGGGCCACATCCCCCAGGGAACTCTAATTATCCTGTGGTCACGGCTTCCTGCTCAGCTCTGGCGCTTGTTGTAAATGTCAACTGCACACAGGCCTTCCCTGTTCGCCCCTGTGAGAGTGGAGAAGTCATACACAGAGCCAGCTCTTCTCACAGAACTGAGACGGGGCCCTTGTGGCAGACACCCTGCCCTGGCTTTATCTGAACCTCCACAAAATGTTTTCCCTGGCTCGGGCTCCCCACCACCGCCCCACCCTGGGCTCTGCCAGAATCTGCAGAGCGAGTGGCCAGCTTCCTGGCCCGAATCCCCAAGTCCCACTGGTATCCTCCTGACAAATATAGCCCGTGGCGTGACAAACACGGCCTATGCGCTTGCTTGGCTTGGGTTGGAGAGAGATGATTCTCTTCTTCTCGTCTCTATGGAAACAAGGGCTTGAGTTCAGCAAGGCACCGGGAATGGCGCACA
>NW_006209345.1:444088-457259 GCF_000334495.1 Tupaia belangeri chinensis | reverse complement strand
TCAGCAGGGCACTGGGAATGGCCATAGGGCCTGAGCAGTGTGGGAACCCTGGACAGAGGCTCTCTGGAACTTTCCAAGTGCACGTTACCGCAAAGACTAGGAACCAGGAAACAAGGAAGAGAAAGGATGAGTCTTAGACAGAAAACCCACATTCCAGTCCTGGCTACGCCCCCTTGTTCTCACTGCATCTTGGTTTCCCCATCTGCGGGTCAGGGACAGTAACTGTCCCAGCCTAGTCACCAGGGTAGGACTAAGTGCCAGAGAGAATTACAGACAGGGAAGAGGGAAGGATGGTGCCCCCAGAGGACAGTCCAGGTCAGCCTCCTTCAGACCAATGACCCCAGAGGGAAGATGCTCTGCTGATCTGCTGTCCACTGCCTTGTGACCTCCCCACCTCCTTGTCACCAGCCCAGCCTCCCCACTTTGTGCCTTTGCACGTGCTGTTCCTTCTGCCTGCGGTGCCCTTCCCTGCCTTCCCCTCCCGAGGCAGACAGAAGCAGCCACACCAAGCCGTCCTTCCTTCTTCCCCAGCACAGTTGACTCCTTCCTCCACCCTCTGGGCCCTGGCTTGACTCTGCCTATCCTACAAAGACACCACTGCCTGGCCACTTTTGTTGTGTATGCCATCTCTCGGAAGGCCTGGCACTTGGCACTCAGCAGGTGCTTCATAAACATGGTGTAGATTTGGGTTGTGTTGGGGCGGGTTGCCTTGGCTGGTACTCTCTTGCTCTGTGAATGTTTTTAGGGCAGGGTTCAGACCCCCATGGGTCCTGGCCATTAATCCAGGTCCTGCCTGAGAAGCCTTGAACTGAACTTACGCAGAGAGGCTTCAGGATCTCCAGCAGCTTATCTAGGGAGATGCCTCCTCATCCATCTGCCCTGCGTTCCTCTTGTGCGCAAAGGCTCATGCCCGTTGATCAGCCCCACTCTGCAGAATACAACCCTGCCGAGCACAACCCGAAACCCTTAGCACAGGCTGTTCATTGCCACATCCATGCTCCTGCTTGGCCTTTCAGCTGCTAGTCCCCACCAAGAGCTTGGGGCACAAAAGTCAAAATGTGTCAGGATCTCCTTGCTTGTTTTAAGTTAGCCCTTGAAGCCTTAAGAGGGAAAGGGGGGACCAACAGTTAGTGTAATGGCTATGTTGCTGGACTCCCACGTAATCAACCGCAGTTTGAGTCCCGGACCCGGTGGCTTAAACTCATGCTGGGCGGGTGTGAGTGCATGCCCAAGATCCCAAGAGGAGAATGGAGGAGAAGGGATTGCGGTGTGGCCATCCCTCCTGAGGGGTGATCTCTCACTTTCTATCTCTCTGTCTCTCTCTGTCTTTCTAACGAGCACATGCGCCCTATAGCAGAAAACCTCTCAAAAAAAAAAAAAAAAAGAGGGAATAAATAAACTTTCCTGAGTACCTATTATGTACAAAGCACCATGCTCAGTAGGAACTTTATGTCATTTAATTGGGCGCAGGCATGGAGACTCAGAGAGGTATAGTAACTTGTTCGATGTCACATAGCTCCTGTGGGGGAGCTAGGGCCAAAAGCCATCCCTGGTGGACACTTTGCTATTTCATCCACCAGCTGTACACCACAGAGTCCACCCCCAGAGGCCAAGTGCACCCCTCTTCTTGGTCTTAGCTACCGTGTTTGTCTTGGAAGTCAGTTCTATCAATGGTTTAAACTGAGGGGTACAAGATTCTTGAACCTACTAAGCCTATTGTTGGATAGCCTGTCCCCTGTGAACATCTCTGAGGTTTTCCCAGACTCCTCCCTCGCAGTCACTGTTCTTCCTGCAGCAGTAGGGAGTCCGCCAGGTGGGGTCTGCTCCCACCTTACTTCTTAACTCTTCTTTAAAACATTTCTTTCTTTCTTTCATGAGTAAGAGAGAGAAAGACAAGTATCCTCAACAGGGTCTTATGTCACCACACTTCCCCCCACCCCAGCCCTCACAGGCAGCAGGACCAGAGGTACAGGACAGCTGGGGAAACCCGTGGTCTTCCACGTGAACCTGGCATTGCTTCAGCACCTCATTACTGCTGCACCACCAAACCGGCACCTTAAAGAGGGGGAAACTGAGGCTCGAGGCTCTCAGGCAGGTACATAGCCAAGGAGTGCAGCCTAGAACCTCTGGATTGTGGGCTTCAGGCATCTTGAGCAAATGTGGAATTTGATGTCTATAAATTTCCCATACAACCAAAGGCTGCCCACCCCATTAAGTACCAAAGCTGATGTTTAAACATCTGGGAAGGTAACTCATTCTGAACTGAGCCGTGTGCATCTCATCTCTCAAACAGAGAACTGCTGGGTGATGGGAAGCTGATGCTGCCTCTGGGTAGGCATTAGCTAGCTTTCTCCACTGCATGCTATCCAGCTCCTGCTTTGCTTTTTAAAACGTTAGTTTCTTTTATTCATGATAGCACATGCACATGAGTGAGAGAGAAGCACTCCCTACAGAGTCTCTTCACGCCATGAGCCCCTTCCCCAGCCCTCCAGCTCACTGGGATCTTGGGCATGTGCACCCAGCAAGTCTTTCAGGCTGAGTAGGATCTCGAAGCACAGTCAGCAGTGTGACTTCCAGCACCATAACTTGTATGCTACTAACTGCACCAGCAGGCCGGGCCGTGCCTTATGTTTTTCTGCATCCCTCCTCCTGACCATAATCGTATCCGACATAATCGCGTGCTGCTTTCAGTGCATGGCCCATAGCATCCCACTCCCTTTCCAGTTCTGTGCTTACTGTGTTCATTCATTCACTCACTCACTCTTCAAAAGCAGTTTCTGTCATGCAGAGGACTGACAAATATTGACAACCAGATAACACCTTGATAGGATTATGCAGAATAAGAGTCCCATGGTCTGAGCAAGACCCTGAGAATGTTCCTGTAATGCAAGTGTATCAACTATACAGAGAGGACTTTGACATTTGTGTTGGCTGCTTAGTGGCTTTCTGGCTTCCTTCCTGGTTGGCCTCTACCCACCTTGCAGTCACCAGTGAACAGACCTCTGTGTAAATGAGGTGCTACTAGCATTGTGTGGCTGTCCTATCCTATTTCTCATGCAGAGAAACTCCAAAACACTAAATGGAGTCAGGCTTGGGTGGGTGAGGATCCCCTGAAGACTCAGGAGATTAGTTAAACTGCTCTCGGAGCACCTTCATTCAAAGACTGCTGGCATTGGGTAACTTGCTTAGATACGTTGTCAGGTCTCCTCATCCGGCAGGGTGTGGCAGGGGTCATGGACATTGCTGGTGGAGGGAGAGGGCACTGGGCAGTCCCCCAGAGACCCAGAGCTTTATCTGCCCAGCAGTTCTCAAGGCCAGTTGACCAGCTGGACCAACCACTCTCTAGACTTCTTTCTTGCTCCTCCTCCGGATTTACTTCTATCCATCATTGATGTTTCAGGCTCACTTTCAGCTCTAAGGGCCTTCTTTTATTCCTTTGAATAGAAAGGCCTGGGTCCAAATTCCAGGTCTGACCAAACAGCTGTACTTGTATTTGTGTGTCCTTGAGAAAGTCAGTTTGCTTCTCTGAGACCCAATATTTCCATCCGTAACTGAGTGTTGGGCTCATTGGTCTAGATGTATAGGGATTATATCACTTATTGTCCCTCTTGGGACACTTGAAAGTGATAAGGGGGACACACCCTGGATAGAGCAACAGGAATAAGACACTGGAACTGTCCCAGCAGAGTGGGACACATGTTCATCCTATTAATGCAATTCTTCCTGTTCCCCAGAGCCCCTTTCTTTTGTGTTGTCAAGTCCAGGGAACTGACCAGGAGCCCCTCCTGGAGTTCTCCATGTATCATGGGGGAGGCAGCTTGGGCCGTCCTAGTACTAGAAAGCTGGCCAACAACCATTAAGGAATGATATACCACTTTGTATCAGGAACATCTGGTCAACCTCAGTGCTCTGTGTGAAGTGGTATCTGAGGAGTATCTTAATCTTGTCTATGAGCACTGCCAGGGTTTTATGTTTTGAAATATTAGGAATTTGAGCTTCTTAAAAGCTGCATTGGATAATAAGGATTTTCCTTTTCTCTTTTTAACAGGGAGACTACGAAGGTGAAAATGTTGAGTTCAATGACAGAAAAGTAAGTGGACCTATGTGCAGGGCAGCTTTGCCAGCACCCAAAGACAGGGAGGGTCTGGCCCTAGCCAGAAGGGACATATTTGCCTGCAGGGTCCCTTTTAGGGTGCTTGCTGCAGGGGCTGAACAGTGGCATTAGTGCGAACAGTGTTTTCTCGCCCATGTTTTCAGGAAAAAAGTCATTGAACTCCATGTGATTGGTCCGTTTCCCTTTTTCTGATTCTTAGAAATAGCCTTGGCAGGTGATCCTTCACCACGTGAAAGGAGGGGATGTCCTTCTCTGAGCTTGCCCCTTCCATTTTGTCTTTCTCAACAGAGCGTGGCCAAGATTTAAATCCCTGTCTCTCAAGGATGATCTGACCTCTGCCTATACATTCCCCCAGCAGTCTTTGCTGGCAGCTGGCGGGATGCCAAATAGGCATGGGAATCACTGTGACCAGCTGTGTAGAGAGTCGTGACCCCAGCAGCACACTGGGGAAACCTGTTTGATAGTGTTCAACCCAATGTTTATCAAACTTATCCAACCTGGAACCCTTTTTAATGGAGATGCTATTGAGCTAAGGAACACACTTTGGGAAACACTAAGTGATCCTTCTATTCTTCAGGGCTTATTCCTAATTTCCTCTACTCTCAAAGACTTGGTCCCCACTCTCCAGCCCCTCACTCCAAGTGATAGGATTTTTGTTCCTTCCACCCAGTCTCCCAGAAAGTTGTGCGTCTCTGGCATGCCAGACCCAGGCACATCTCCTCGTACCATCCACTCTTCCTTTCTTTCATACTCAAGAAGGCTCTTTCCTGCCCTGTCCAGTACCAGCCTTCCTCCCCAGTCTCCATGTTAGCCTGTCTTCATCCCCCAGACAAACCCCGACTTTCCTCTCCAGGGACCACAGACCTCCCTGGACCCTGCTTGTCTTCTCGGGCCCCACGATCACTGATCATTCTGCAGGTGGTGGGTAGAAATGCTTCCCTGAGAACCTCACAATGGTGGCCTTGTCCCTAATCCCAGGGGCTGGGAACGTCTGTGTTTGGAATGTTCTTCATTTCAGCTCCCTCCAGCCCCCTATCCATGTTTCTAAATCTTTGGTACTTGATACAGCTTGCCCTCCCAGGAATCCAGCTGAAGATGCTATCTGATTTAGAACAAAAAAAAAAAAAATTACATATTTGGTTATTTTTAGTGTAACATCTGGCATTCTTCTAGGACCCTATGACTTGTATGACTCCCCACTCTGACCCCGTTGAAGAAGCACCGTTCCCTCCACAGACCAGCCCCCTCCAGCCTTCTGTGCCCCTCTGCAGCCTGCTGCCATAGGGCTGAAGCCATTTCTTTTTCTAAAAATGCCTCCTCTGTGAATAGCAACCCCTTTGGATTGATTTCTGTCCTCCACACTCCTAGATGGATAGCGGAACATGGAAGGACGGGAAAGAGGAAGGCTGGGAGGGTCAATTAGGTATCTCAGTTTTCACTCAGCATCTTGGAGAATGACCCCTCCCTTGACGACTCCATATTAAGTGGCCCAGTTCTGAATATTTTTCCTGGCTAGTGACCAAATCTGTGGCTTCTCCAGTATCACTGCTGTCAGTGGCAGGAGCCCTAAGGGCATGACCTTCTGTTCTGTGCCTCACAGGACAGAAAGGAGAGCAAAGCCAAGGACATTTCAGGACCATTCTCCTGTGGCAGCCAGGGGGCTAGAGTGAGGGACCTCTAGGGACCATTAAGCAGGAGGCAGGGCTTGGCGAGGCTGTGCACTATGGACCTCATGGTGACATCGGAAATGACATCGTTGGGGCCCTAGGGGCATGCTCCTTCCTCCAGGAATGCAGGTGACTTCATGTCTACACGGAACTGAACTCTGGTTAAATGAGGCACTTACCAAAGACTACACTGGGCACACTCAGAGGTTCTCTGGTGGGCAGTTGCTGCTTCTTGCTGCCAGGGCTCTGGAAGAATAGGCACATTTGAGCCCTGTGGAGTAGGGGACAGCGAGATCCCCAGAGAGAGGAGAGCTTCTCCAGGTGTGAGTTGAGGTCTGCTCCATCCCTGTGCTGGACTGGAGCCAGAGGGCCTGATCTGTCACTCATGCATTCATTCATTGAACAATTGCGTACTAAACAATTGTAATCTGCCCCAGGCCCCATTGGAGGTGCTGAGCATGAAAGGCCTGGACAAATCTGGTCCTGATGCCTCCATTGCGGGGGACAGCACAGGGCAAGCATGCACACTAACGAAGGACCACATCAGCGTCACACAGGCTGCCCTAGCCCTGTGGCCCAGACAGGAGGTGAGGCACCAGGGGTGAAGCCTGGACCCCTCCACGGTCTGAGTGCTAGAAGTCCCAGGTCACCATGACTGGAGCCATGGGCCTCTGGCTGGTCCTGCTCTCCAGCCCGCCGTGACACTTCGGCAGCCACCAGTACCCACAGAGGCTAAGGTGCAGCCTCGGTTCTTTCTTGACCTGAATAGCGAGCTCTCAGGCATGGCTCTTTTTTTTTTTTTTTTTTTTTTTTTTTTGAGAGATTTTTGCTATAGGGCGCGTCCGCTCGCCAGACAGAGAGAGACATAGAGACAGAAAGCGAGAAATCACCCCCCAGGGGGTATGGTCACGCCGCAATCCCTTCTCCTCCATTCTTCTCTCGGGATCTTGGGCACGCATGCACACGCACCCGACGTAAGTTTTAAGCCACCGGGTCCGGGACGCAAACCGTGGTCGACTACATGGGAGTCCAACGACATAACCATTACGCTAACTGCTGGTTCCCTCAGGCATGGCTTTTGACCCAACAGCACAAAATGATTGGTATCCTCTTGGCGGGAAGAAAAGGCCACTGAAGATTGGTGGTTTATGTAGAAAGCTGGGGGAGGTGTCTCCATTCACCATGTCTGTCAGTGGAGGACGGTGAGCCTTCTGTGGACCAGGACACAGGGGCACAGGGACAAGCATGATGTCATGCTTTCATAAAAGTCATTTCAATGGCTTTTCTTCCCCTTTGAGCCTCCCCTCTCCAGGTGTAGGCTTTTATCCTTTCTGTCTCTATCTCTCTGTCTCTCTTTATCTCCTCTTCCCCCCACATCCCTTTTCACCTTGCTCCCCTTTCTGTTGCATCTCTCAGCCTGTCTTTGATATAAATCAGTGACTTGGTCCCAGGTAAGGGGAGGAGCTGCCAAGGTGGGTGGTGGCCACTTTGCTTTTCCAGAAATACAGTTGAGCTTCATCAAGGTGTGCTGGCTCAGACCTCCCGCTTTACACAGGAAGACCTTGGGCTTGGGCTTTCCCTCATTCTCTGCGCATCCACTGTGCTGACAGGTAACGGGCATTCTGCCGTTAGCGAATCACTCTCAGGTGCACACGAGCCCATCTGGTTCACTCAGTGACCTGGGAAGAAGGACACCATCCTTCAGTATAAAGGATGAGGGGAGAGTCAGCAGACGTGGCTCTAATTCCTGGCCCCTCTCCTCCTGATCAGTGGGGGAGCCCAAGAATCCCAGCCCCTCATTCGGAAGCTACAGGGGTTCCCCACCAGCAGAGGCCTCACTGGTACTCTTTCAGCACCTGGAGTCCTGTGACTGCATCCTGTTTGTGCCACTTACTGGAGGATGTAAAATCTAAAGGAAACCCCTGTATGAAAGACCGGAGCCAGAAAACCCAGGGTTTTGACAGCAAAGTTGACTTATAACTTACGAAAAATACATTCTGATTTCTAAGTTATTTCTTCCCCGCCTTTTAGAGGCCTGCGCATTGACTTTTGGTGGAACATGGCGGTTGTATTCGCCTAAGTATTGTTCTCAGAGCTGCAGAAGGAGCCCCAGGGGAACGGAGAAACTCTCTAGAGTATAACCTCCACGGCCCCCACTCCTTGGGCTGCAGAAAGAAGCTGGGCCCTCCCAGTGAGCCTCTTCTAGAACTTGAATTTTCCCAGACTTACTTGTAGAAATCTTTGTGCACAGAGAGCCATGGGCTCTGGATTTTCTTTGGTGGGAGTGTCTGGGGCAGCTAAGGCTGCCGTAATGATCACCACAGACTCGGCAGGCCCGACGGCTTAAACAGCACACATTTATTTTCTTGCCATCTGGAGGCTGTAGGTCTGAGATCAAGGTGCCAGCTCACTGGGTTCTTGGTGAGGCCTCTGGTTTACAGACAGCTGCCTCCAGCTATGCCCTTCCCCTGGGGAAAGGGCCCATAGCAGGGATCTATGATGATGATGGTGTCTCTTCCTCTTACAAGAACACTGACCCTTCTGGATCAGAGCCCTACACTCATCAGCTCATTTAACTGCAACTACCGCCCTTGAGCCCACGCGGCATGGTCGCGAAGGTGCTGGATCCCACATGGCCAACTCCAGGGTTCCAGTCCCCAATGCTGTGGTTTTAAAGACATGTCAGATGTGCCCACAATCCCAAGAGGAGAATGGAGGCCATGCCCCTCAGGGAGTGATTTCTCACTTTCTCTGTCTCTCTCTGGTGAGTGCATGTACCCTATGACAAATATCTAAAAATAATCTAAAAAAAAATAAAAGGGAGAGAGGGAGGAGAAGGGATTGTGGCATGATCATCCCCCATTGTGGGTGCTTTCTCACTTTCCCTGTCTCTCTGTCTCTCTGTCTGTCTCTCTGGTGAGCACATGCCCTCTGGCAAATAAAAAATAAAAAAGAATATCTCCCTAAAAGTTCCAGTTCTGAAGCCAGCAAGTGGTGTGATGATTAGAGTGCTGAACTCCCACATGGCCAACCATGGTTTGAGTCCCAGATCTGGTGGCTTGCTCTCTCACTTCCTCTCTCTCTCTCTCTCTCTCTGTCTCTGTCTAGTGAACACATGTGCCCTATAACAAATTAATAACAATAAATAAATAAAATGTTTTAAAAGGACCGAGTTCCAAATATAGCCACACTGGCATTAGGGCTTCAACATACACATTTTAGGGGGAGGACACAAACATTCCATGCAGAACAGGGAGTGGGGTGATTTTTTTTTTTCATCTGAATCTGAACATAGAAGACCCTCCAATGTTTCAAATGTCAATGTTCAGAAGACACCCGGTAAGCTGCCATGTACGGAAGAGGTCAGGGGCCTGTGATGAGCTCACAATGTCCTTACCCCTACATCCTCCCCATCGCTCATCTGATGCCAGCAGAGAAGAGGCAGCTGGGGAAGCTGAGGATCTCTTCTGCTGCACAGAGGCAGGGAGCTCAGCGACTCCTAAGTGAGTCCCCTCCCAAGGCAGTGGCCGCCTGGCTATGGGGCTATGCAGACCGCCAGCATTTTGTCCTTCTCTCCTATGATGGCCAACCTGACACCTCGACCTGCAGGAGGGGTGTCCATCAAGGTCCCCAGGTCTCCCTCCCTTCTGTGCTTTTCACCATTAGCAATTACACCATCATTGGGTTCCAGGGCCAAAGCCAGTCCTCCCCAGCCTCCTGGAGTGGTCCTAAGGCACAGGGATCTCTCTCTGACCCAGCTCCTCTCCAGCTGACAGTGCGGCCTTAGGCAAGTCACAGCCCAGAGAGCGGCTGTCCTCAACTGTTGGGAGAGATCAGCTTCACCCACTCTTCAGCATACATGGCCCCTTTGTGGATTTCAGGAACAACCCTTCATTTGCAGGTTTAGAAAGGAGCAGCACTGGGTGTGCCTGGGGTGTTTTTCCTCCCTGATTGTTGGGGCCTCTACAGTTCACCAGCCCCAGATGTTACTCAAGAAGTGCTCAGACACACCGGGGGATGTCAGCTACCAAAATGTCTCACACTCCATGTCCCCCTTCCAGGGACTGGGAGAGATGTTGGAGGTTGGGGGGATGGGTGGAGGTCCTTCTTCCTTCAGTGATGACTTCTCAATTTGGGCCGCAATTTTTCCCAGGGAACAGGATCTGAGCTGAGGCGGTGGGCAACCCACCTCCCCTCTGGCTTCGGGTTGCTACTGTCCCCTTTGTCTCATCCCCTTCCTGAGAGTCCCCCTCCAGCTGGCAGGGCACGAGAGCTTTGAGTTAAGGTTAGTAAGGCATTACCCACACAGGGGATTTTTTTAACCGGCAGTCCTCACACAGCCTCTTCCTCAGGACACTGTGCGTGTTCATACAAGGCTTTCAATCTACCAAACTCATTACTGTCCCTGCCCAAAGCCTGGGGAATAATAGGGTGTGTGTCGGTTTCATTTCTTTCGCTAAGCATGGTTAATCAGGCAGCCCATCTCAGGAGATAAACCTCCAACTATCTTTGCATCCCGTGAGATTTTTTTACATTTTTTCCATTGGTATTTCTCTGCTCATACCTCTAGTGGGTTTCCATCCTTAATATAGTTTGGTGCTTAACCAGGATGAATGAAAAACCTAAGTGGAAAAGCTTGATGGTGTCAAGCCATTTAAATCCATTTCGATCAAATCATGAAGAGTTAGGATTCCATAACGAGGCCAGAAACATCGTGTCCTCCCTACCTTCATCTACAAAGGAGGCCCACTCTTGTCAGCACAGCAGCAATAAGTGTTTGTTGAATGAATGAATGAATGCTGTAGCCATGGCCTGAATCCCAGGGGAGCAACCTTGGCCAGTTTCATCTTCACGAGCTTCTCACCATTCCTTTCTCCTAGCTCCTGTATGAAGAGTGGGCAAGTTACGGGGTCTTCTACAAGTACCAGCCCATTGATCTGGTCAGGTAAGCGAGGCTCTGAGGCCGGCCTGCCTTCTCAAGCCAAGGCTGTGCAAAGAGCCTCCCAAGTTCAATGCCAGTCGAATAAACATCCCTGTGCATTTCAACCACTCTGAACATTCTCACCTGGGAGCCTGTTTAAACTTGAGCTTGTGCGGGAAGACCCAAGTTCTCTCCGCAGACTGCAGCCTGGGCCAGTAGTTCATTCCAGCTCTCACTGGAGGCTGGGCTCTCTTCTGTCCCTTTGCTGCCTGGCCTGGCCCACCTGTGCAGTTATTGGGTATTTCTGCATTATGGTATTGAAGAAAAGAGCTGCCTCAGAATTCGTAGAACCTGGTTTCTCCCAAGAGGACCTGTTTCCACAGAGCAGGAAGGAAGGACAAGCCTTCTTAGGCAGTGTCCTCTGGGGATGGGTAGACAAGTTTGGCCCATGAAAATTCATTTAAGCCCATCAAGGTGCCAACGATGTTTAGTATGAGGAGTGATTGGTTTTCTTGGCACCTCCGTGCCAAGGTTCATTCCAGTTCTCACACTGAGCAGGACTTGGAATGGAGCCCCAGCCCCAAGGAAAATACATCCACACCTACCGGTATGGGCTGTCACAAATATGCCTACCTTCCCTGGGCATGAAAGAGGAGAGGGCCGGCATAGGAAAAGCAGTGAATATCCCTAAGCTCAGTGGAGTGGCCTAAGATACCACACACCACCCTCTCACCCCGCATCTACCTCTTGGACAAAAGAATTGGTGGCCTGTTTGAGTTGTTGCTCACCGGGGAGGGGAAGTGACATGTTTTTCCTGTGGTCCTGAGTGAGAGTGAGTGCGTCTCTGGCTTGCCCTTGCGGTGCAGGAAGTATTTTGGAGAGAAGATTGGCCTGTACTTTGCCTGGCTGGGCGTGTACACCCAGATGCTCATCCCTGCTTCCATCGTCGGGATCATCGTCTTCCTTTACGGATGTGCGACCGTGGATGAAAATATCCCCAGGTAGGTGGCTGTCCCCCACAGACACGCCCACTGCCTAAGTAGGAGCCACTGGCCCAGACACACTGGGTGATGTCAGCTACTCAGACATCTAACACTCCACTTGGGGCCCTCCAGTATCCTGTGAGGTAGCCACAGGATTTAGGGCTCTGGCCTCTCATAAAATAAATACCCTACTTAGTCATTTTTCTCCTTTTGAGGGTTTTTTGGTTTGTTTGCTTTTTCCTTTTAATGTTTGAGAAAAGTCACTGCTTCAGTGCGGGGTTAGGAAGTGAGGTGAATGACCTCTCTGAGGCCTCAGTGCAGGCCTCAGGCACAGGCAGCACCGCCTACAGGGCTTTGAGGGCATGAGTTGCCTGTCCCTTGGCTTCGGGACACCTGCGGAACAGCACAGAACTCCTCAGACTGCTGCGCGTAGGTCGGATTTGCCTTCTGCTTTCAGGGCTCATGTCAGACATGGGGAGTACGCAGAGGAAGTCCAGACCCAGAGGCGACCCATCCTCACTCAGAGATAGCATCCTCCAAAGTGGCGGCCAGTGGCGGTCGAGAGGTCAGGGTTTGGAAGACATCGTCCTCCACATGCAGAGCGCTCCCCAACCTTTTCCTAGTCATTTCCTGCATCTGCTCATTTTCTTGTTTATTTGTTTTATTTATTCCTTCCATGAGTAAGAGAGAGACAGCATCTCAACAAGGTCTTCATGCCGTGACCGGCCGTTGGCCTCAGCTAGCCCAGATCATGGCATGCGTGAGCCCAGTGTACTCAGGGAGGACTTCCGGTGCAGGCCCTGAATCTTCCCTGTGGGTCAGCCTCACAGAGCAATGCGTTTCATGGCTGTGCCACGGACGGGTTCCCTGGGTCTGCTGGTTCTCACCCAAAGATAATTGTGTTGAGCATTTGGGACTGCAGGCCCCAAGGACACTCCACTGGTATGTAGGGCAACACAGCGCCTTCCATGCACAGGTCACTGTACCAGGGAACCGAGGCCCCAAGGATGAATCTGAGCTCGCCTTGTCTGGCAGGAGCCTGTGGCCTAAGAAAGGTTGACCATATCGGTTTGATTATTTTTCTGACAGCTCTGCTCAGTATCTAAAGCAGAGCTATTTCTTGGAAAGTTCATCAATAGTTCCTGTCAGGAATGAGCCAATGAGTCTTAGCTAGTGAAGAAACTGGCTCTTACCAGCCCAGAGAGACCATATCCGGTAATTTTTGTTTGAATGATGTTTTAATACATGAATAATACCTAAAATATTCCACCCACCCGGAATCAAAGCTTTAAAGGAATCTAGCTTATCTCCCCTCCTGTGTTATTTTAATCCTAGGCAGGAGAAAGCTTGTCCCTTTGTTTGCTAATATGGGGTTGAGCGTAGCAAAGATCAAAGTAGCCCAGACTTGGGAATTTCAAGGCTAGCTTTTGGGTGGAAGAGCTCAAAGCTAGAGGGAAATGGCAGGTGAAAGGGGAGGAGTCTCCCC
>NW_006209345.1:438042-444057 GCF_000334495.1 Tupaia belangeri chinensis | reverse complement strand
AGGAAACATGAATCTTCCATCTTCCCTCCTTCCCCTTTCTGGAGGGAGGCATTGGGGAGGAGGCTTTATAGCTTGGGTTATGACCCTCTTAAGAAAGAGCACTGAGGTCCCCTTGGCTGTACCAGCTCTGGCCATCTCCTGTCACATGGTCAGAAATGCAGGCAGCAACTACTTGGGATTCAGCTATAGTGGGGTATAGACAGGGCCAATGCCAAGGACTGTCTAACCTCAGCCTCTGCCCCAGATGTCCAAGGCAGAGGAGTGAGCTCCCCGTGGAAACCATCCCATTCTCTAATCCCCAGCATGGTGCTGCTCGTGGCTCCATTCTCTTCCTGCTCCTGTCTTTACTTTGCCTAAAAGTGGTGAAGCGAGAGGCACACGCAGCATGTGCAGGTTGACTAGGGAACCAAACCCCAATGTCCCTGTGGTTGTAGCACGGTGGCGCCGCAGATACAGCTGCACTGCCATGGCTGGCCCACACAGTTTTTGGGGGAGAGATTTTTGCTATAGGTTGCCTGCACTCTCCAGAGAGATGTAAATGGAGAGAGAGAAAGTGAGAAACCACCCCCCGGGGGATGGCCATGTTGTAATCTCCTTTCTCCTCCCTGGAATGTACACACACCCAGCATGAGTTTCAAGCTGCCAGGTCCAGGATTCGAACCATAGTCAGCCGTGTGGGAGTCCAATATGTTAACCACTACCACTTGCTGGCCCCAACCACATTTTTAAGCCACATATTTAGTGATTGTGGCTGAAGGAAGATGGAGCCAGAATGCGCACCATGCTAGGCATAGAAGAGGGTCCCTTAGAGCCTTGTAACAGGTGTTTGTTAAATACCAACTGCTGTGGGCCAGGCATGATCCTGGGCATAAGTTTATGTGTACCCAGAAACTTAACAAAAGCAAAACAAAACAGAAAAAAAAAAAAAGGCCACTTCAGCTTTCTCCCAGATAGCCATCTGACCTCTGGGAATGAGCACTCCAGCCTAGGTGTCTATTTATAGCTAAGTCTTGTCTAAGTTCACAGGAAGGACAGGTCAGGCCAGAGCTAGAAGAGCCTTACTTTGGCCTTTCTCCTCGTTTTTCCAGAAAGAAAAACAGTCTGATGCTAAAGGACTTGCTCAGGGCCACAAAGGGTAGGAACCAGCAGAGCAAGGGCCTAGCCCGAGCCACCCAGCCTTAGCTCACTGGGGCCTTGGGCAGTAGATGAGAACCATTCAGTGCATGGGCTTTGAAGATGCAGGGACCAGGGTTCAGTTCCCACTCTGCTGTGACCTCAAGGAAGGTACTCCCCCTCTCTGGGCTCATTGCCTCCTTTATGAAGATGGGATTTTGATAGCCCCCAGTGCTGATCCAGGCCTGATGGGTGCTCCACGCAGGCCAGCAATGAGGCTCCTGCCTGTGCTGGCCTTTAAGTATAGGTACTTTTTGGTATGAGTAGGAGAGGGCCTGAGTGCTGGGGGTGGGAGAAAGGAAGGTCTAGGGCATCATGAAGCTCCCCTCTCCTGTCCAAGCACTTGGGCTCTGGCCCCAGACACACCTTCTGCTCAACAGAACTTACACAGGACCTACCTCCCTGGTGGTACCCCTTGTTTCTCGAGCCCTCACCCAAGCAGCCTGGGAACACGTCCCTCTCAACCCAGCACTAGCCTCCCAGAGAGGAGTCCAGGACTCACCTTTTCTCCACTTCCCAGTGTCCAGAGCACCCAGTGATGTTCCTGACTGTGCTCAGGGCAGAGGAGAGGCTGCACGGACGGCTCCGAGCACAGGCCTGCACACAGTGAGGGTGCGGGCAGGGCTCAGCTTCTTGCACCTGTACCCTATTCCCTCTTAGTTCTCCAGGACCTTAGCACGTGAAGACATGAGGAATGTCCACTAGCACAAGCCTAGACAGGGCCCTGTGACTACAGGAAGGCTGGCCGGGGACCCTAAGCTTCTCCTGGAGGTGGTTTGAGTACAGACTGGGGGTGCACCCCCCCCCCAAGGTGAACACTCTCCATCTCTGTCCTGTCACAAAACAAGCCTGGACCGGTTTGTGTCCAGGGCTGGCTACAGAGGGCCCTGTGTAACATGGAAATGTGAGACCCTTGTTCAAAACCAATATGCATGGAAGACGGTGACAGCAGAGCCAATGTGGGCAGGGTGGGGGATGGCTGAAGTTGGCTGACTTATTGTGCCAGCATCCACCATGGTGGGGACCTGGGGGCCCTCGCCACCCCCACCTCAAGTCAGCACTTTGTCCCACCCCAAGCGGCACCCAGGAAGTATCCTGTGGCGGGGCCGGGGACGCACACACTGCTCCCTCTCTTCCAGCATGGAGATGTGTGACCAGAGACACAACATCACCATGTGCCCCCTCTGCGACAAGACCTGCAGCTACTGGAAGATGAGCTCAGCCTGCGCCACGGCCCGGGCCAGCCACCTCTTTGACAACCCTGCCACCGTCTTCTTCTCCGTCTTCATGGCCCTCTGGGGTAAGTGACGCCTCCAGCGCTCGGTCCTAGCACGCCCTCCTACACCTCCTTCCACCTTTCTTCTTGGATCTCCCATAGGCAGGATATGCCAGGCATGAACCTGGGGTGGGAGTGGCACGCCATGGGAATAACACCCCACCCTGTCTGCAGGCTACCAGGGTCTATATTGCATCAAGAGATGCAGCAGGGTTATTCTGAACTACTCAAGAGCCACTTGGGAAAAACCTAAGGGGAAGTTTTGCTCTGAGAATTCCTGGCACCAGGGTTTGTTGGCCTAAGAAGGGCAGCAGATTTAAGACAGAGAAGCCTGAGGGCTCTGTGTCCACCTCTCACATTGCTGATAATAACCCCACTCCATGGGGAAAACTGACTTAGCCTCCGTTAGACCCCTGCAGCATCCCTGCAGGCACCGTGTGCCCATTTTACAGGTGAGGAAGCAAATGCCCAGAGACAGTTGTCAGGAGTTGTCTGGGCCTTCTCAGCTTCTGAGCAGCCTAGGTGGAAATTAACCCTAAGCTTGTGCCCCTAACCACAGGACTCGACTGCCACCCAAAGTCCAAGGCAAAAGAGCTCCTCCAGAAAATTCCCTGACCCCTAGTATTCGACTCCAGCTTTAGGGGTGTGCCAGGTTGGTCAGTGGCGGCTGGATGCATTTCTGCAAATGTGGGGTTAGCAGTCATGGCTGTTCCTTCCTCTGGGATCTGGCCAGCAGGGGAGTCAAAATTCGGGGTGTATCAGTGGGCTACTGTGTGCTGAGCCACATCTGGGCCTGGCACCGTGCGGGACACCGAGCCCAGTCCTTGCCTCTGGGGACTCCCATTTTATAGAAAGTAGGGCCGGAGACAGCTCAGGAGTGTGGGGCAGGACACCTCCCGGTAGACAGCCAGGAGACGCTTTCCGGAAGAGGTTGAGGCCTTCAAGCTAAGTCCTGAAAACATGGATTGGGGGGCCAGCAGTTGGCGTAATGGCTATGTTGTCGAACTCCCATGTAGTGGACCGCCGTTCGAGTCCTAGACCTGGTGGCTTAAACTCATGCTGGGCATGTGTGCATGCATGCCCAGGATCCCGAGAGGAGAATGGGGGAGAAGGGATTGCGGCGTGGCCATCCCCCCGGGGGTTGATTTCTCGCTTTCTGTCTCTCTGTCTTTCTGGTGAGCGCACGCGCCCTATAGCCAAAAAAGAAGAGAAAACTCTCAAAAAACATGGGTTGGGGATTCGCGTTTGTGGCAAGGTACCAGGCATAGAGTCAGAAGGTCCTAGAAACAGCCCTGCTGAGGCCCCTGCCTACTTGGCCCTGCCCGCTGGGACAGTGAGCATGGGAGGGCAGAAGGGGACTGAAAGCGCAGTCATGTCACCAGGAGGACGAGGCCACCCCTGGTCAGCCACGCGTGCAGTTCTGTGCAGCCCTGACCTGTCAGGAACGTGGATCCATGGAGATCTGGCGTGGAATTCAGCACAAGCGCCCCCTTCCTAAGTGAGCGCTCGTAAGATGGGCCAGACTCCTCAATGGGGGACACCTCAGAGTTGGACCCTTTGATTCCAATCCAGCCTTCTCTCCACTGAGAGGCAGTCTCAGGAGGCTGGATGCTCAGGAGAGGTTTGGGTGACCAAGACAGAGCCAGGTTCTGCGGCCTGCTTAGGGTGACACTGTGAGCAAGGCAGGGCAGGACTGAAGCCCCGGCACCCGGCATTGTCCTCCCCTGCCCAAGAGGGTCCATCAGACCTGGCGTTTTCTCCTGTGACAATGCCATTGTTCAGGAGAATTCCTGGCGAGGTGGAGGAAGCCAGAGAGGCTGAGGTTCTCGTTCCAGTATGCCCAGACTTCCTGGTGCCAGGGACTCAGGGTTGATTTGCAGGCAGGTGCGTGTGGAGCTGAGAGTTACATCAGGTGAAGCCAGAGAAGGGCGAGTCTGGCAGTCCCCATGGCTCCTGCCCAGCCCGGGCAGCTGGGCTGGCTCCTCTTGCATTTCTACCCTTCTTGGTGTCAACTAGGAGAAATGCTAAGCAAAGTAAAGCAAAAGGGGGTGTTGGGCTAGGGCTTAGACAGTCGCCGGGATCCCGCTAATCTGAGTTGCCCTGAGTAATACATGCTGAGGTCCTGGAGTGATTTTGGGTTTTTTTTTAGGTTTTTACCATAAGGCACATGTGTTCACTGAGAAGACACAGAGAGAGACAGTGAGAAATCACCCCCCTCCCCGGGGGTGGGGGAATGGCCATGCTGCAATCCTTTCTCCTCTGTTCTCTTAAGGTTTTGGGGATGCACACACATGCATCTGGCATGCTTTTCAAGCAGCCAGGTCCAGAATTAAGACCATGGTCCGCCACGTGAGAGTCCGGTGCCTCAACCACCACACCACCTGCTGGCCCTGATCCGAGGATGATTTTATAGGCAAAAAATCACAAATGGGAGGCAGAACTAGCATGGAGTCTTTATAACAGTGATTGAGTTCTACAGTAAGGGTGACCTCAGGGTCATCTGGAGTCACCCTGTTTCATTTTAAGCAGAGCATGGAGACTGGGCAAAGGAATGCATTTGAGCAATAAGGATGTTTATAAAACAAAAAATCCAATGAGTCTATGTAGCAGCTTGAGCCATTTCAGGTGCATATTCCTAAAAAGCCCCAAGATGTGCTAAGTTTTATCTCTTTATAGCACTGACTCAGGTAAACTGGAATCGCCTGTTTTCAGGCACAACTGGTCCATTCAGGGATCTGTCAGCCTCCTTAAAGTTTCAGTGTGATGATGTGGCATGTAAGCACAAGTAGCTCCATTTGGGTCTGGTGTGGTCTGCTGGGAACCTTGTCCAAAACGGTACCGTCCTCTGGTTTTTATTTAACGCTGGAAATTGGCCAGTCCGAAAATGGAGCCTGTAAGGGCCAGAGCTAGAGCTGTCCCTCTTTAGGTGGGATGTGGACAGCCATCTTCCCCCACCCTCAAACCTTAGATAGCAGCCATGTGTCCTCGTTGGAGTCTCCTCTGCAGAGACCCTGTGACCCTGTCCCCTGGGCACCACATTGTGGCCCTCCACCCCCTGCACCCTTGGACAGAAGGGCCCAGTTCTCACACGTGCACCCTCCCTGCAGGTTTTCTGCGGCTCTGTTCCCTCATCCAGCCCCTGGACTCCTGTGGCTGCAGAGCCAACACTGGTAGTCTAAAAAGCAACCCATGACTGAATGAGATTCTTGTGGTGCCAAGCTGCACGAGCTGCTGGAAGGCATGCAGTGCCACCATGTGTGACCAGCCATGGTGCCCAGTGTGCATGTCCAGCTGAGCCACCTCACTGCCTCATCACTCTAAACTTCTGCTCCCTCATCTGTAAACCAGGGAGTGATGAGGAGGAGAGGTGACGAATCCAGCCTCTGCCAGTGCTGAGCACACGTCCCCGCCGGTTTATCACGTGGGGATAGTGTGAAAGTGCCCACACCGTGCCTGGACGTTGGAGGCGCTTATCAGCCACGACTGACTGAGCGTCGCTTTGTGTCCTGCATGGTGCTAGACACAGAGAAGCCATGAGAATTAAAAAAAAAAAAGAAAAACAAAAC
>NW_006209345.1:432764-437850 GCF_000334495.1 Tupaia belangeri chinensis | reverse complement strand
CAACAGAAGAAGCGAAGGAAAATAAAAAAAAAAAAAAAAAAAAAAAAGCAAAAACAAACAAACAAACAAAACCATGAGAAGTAAGAAACAATGAATCTACTGTCCTTACAAGCTTACAAAGTTCAAGAGGAAGAGATGCGTGAAGGCCCTGTGCTGAGGGTACAGGGCCTTGAAGGAGCCTTCAGTGCAGGGAACCAAAGCGAGGAAGCCAAAGGATCTCGGGGAGGACAGCGAGGACCTGAAAAAAGCAAAAACAAACAAACAAACAAAACCATGAGAAGTAAGAAACAATGAATCTACTGTCCTTACAAGCTTACAAAGTTCAAGAGGAAGAGATGCGTGAAGGCCCTGTGCTGAGGGTACAGGGCCTTGAAGGAGCCTTCAGTGCAGGGAACCAAAGCGAGGAAGCCAAAGGATCTCGGGGAGGACAGCGAGGACCTGCTATAAACAACTAGTGTCAGGGCCAGTAGGTGGTGTGGGGGTTAAGGTGCCAGACTCCCACATGGCTTACCACGTTCAAGTCCCGCATCCTGCATCTTGAAAGTCACTCTGGGCATGCGTGTGCATGCCCAAAATCCCAAGAGGAGAATGTTAGAGGAGAGATTGCAACATGACCAATCCCCTCAGGGGGTGATTTCTCACTTCCCCTCTCTCTGTCTCTCGTGAACACATGCAGCCTGTGGTAAAAACCTATAAAAGAAAAAGAAAAAAAAAAAAAAAAAACCAGAAGAAGAACTAGTGTTGCAGGACTGGCCCCATAGCCTAGTGGTTAAGGGAGCTAGATCCCAAATGGCTAACCATGGTTCGAATCCCAGCCCCAGAGGCTTGAAAACCACTCCCAATACGTGCGCAAGCATGCCCCAAATCCCAACAGGATGGAAAGATGGAGAAGAAAGGATTCTGTCTTGGCCATCCCTTTTGTGGTACATCTTCTCTCTCCCTCCCTGTCTTTCTGTCCTTCTGTCTTTCTGGCGTGCACATGTGCTCTCTGGCAATTAACGAAAGGAAAAGAAGGAGTGTGCCACCCAGGGGAAATCAGGCTGCGGTGTCAGTGTTCTCCTTACCTGAGTAAGGACGGCACACGGGAGGGAGAGGCAGCTGGGGCGGTGCCTGAGGCGGGTGCCCAGGACTGGCTAGGAGCAGTAGCCACTGGAGTTGACACGAGCTCCACAGGAAGCTCAGCCCTGCATGTGCTGGGGAACCAGGAGGCCAGTACCCCAGCTGGTGGCAAGAAGCAAGCCCATCCTGGGGTGAGGCTGAGTATGGCAGAACTCTGGAAGGAGGCCTATGCGAAGGCGTAAGAGGAGCAATTGGGAGCCTCACCTCACCCTCCTCTCCTGGCCACGGGGGCCCCAATGTCTTCCTATCAGTTCCCTCTTTCCTGCTCAAACTCTGGTGGAGAAACCCAGCCCCTAGACTCTTGGTAACTATTGGGAAAAGTCATGGCTCATCATTTTTACATAAAAAAGCATAGAAAATTACTCATGACTTGTCCTACAACGTGAATACTTCTTCAAATAAAGGGCCTCCAACAGAGAAGAGGCTTTTGGATAACTTCTAAAGACTCCGGCGCATCCTTGTCACTCCTGAGCCCTTCCTGCAAGGTGAGGCAATGCCGGCAAACTTGGCTGGACTGGTTTTGTTGAAGCACAGGGGATATGAATTCCCACCCCCCACGCTCCAACCACAGATTAAAGTCTTTTAAGGACAACAGGGAAAGCAGACTTGGAGCATCACCTCCCCGGTTTCTGTGAGGCCTCAGGGCTGGGAGGACAGGCCTTCCTTCCAAGGCATCCTGGCTAACGGCCCTGTCTGGGTGGGTGTCCAGGAATATCCACCTTCCTCCCTATGACGCTCCCCATGTCTGAGAGGGTTCTTAGGCGCAGGGAGCTGGACCTTCCTCCGCTGCGGACACGCACTGGCTGGTGCATTTTCTCCTCCAATGACAAGTACCGCCTGCCCTGTAAGCACTCGTTCCCCAGGGAAGGGAGCAGAGAGGCCTCAGGAACCTGGATGGAGAAATAAAACATCTCTGGCTATAATTACAATATCTCCAGCCTAATGCACACCGAACAAGAGGCCTTTGTGATGCGCGCCAGGCGTGGCTCTCACTTCAGACCCTTCAGAAGCCCTAAATGCTATTGCCTCCTGGTCACTGCAGGTTCCTTCTTCGCAGTCCTAGTGCCTGTGGGAAGACCTCCAGGCTAAGCATGGGGTGCTGCACCCACAGAACAGGGCGCTCTCCCCAGGCCTTCCCTACATCAGCAGGGAAATTAATCCACACCTTGATGGTTTAAAGCCCAAAGATTACTCCAGGGTTATCAATCTGGGTCCCATAGGCGTCTACCAGGTCCCCTACCAGACAAGAAATTCACCCCAAGACAAGGTGAGGGCAGGGAGATGCCTAAGCACAGCATCGAAGCCGGCATCCACCCTACAGTCCCTCGACCCTGAATGTGTCACGAGACCTTGCAGTGTGGGCACCTCTCTGGTCTCGTCCTAGTCCCGGTGCTGTCATTTAAACTGACATCCATCCTTTTACTGATTTTATATTTGGGGCTTCTATGGAAGATTCGTTTGGGGAAAACAGTGCCTCGGCTGAGGTTCGTAACCTCCACTAGAGCCCACCATCCTCCTTAACAAGCGGGGGGCCCGGGGAGTGAGCAGAAGGGCACCAGCACTCCGTAAAAGTGAAAGCTACCTACAAACCCATGGCAGATGGTTATTCACCAGCGTGGGCTCCGTGCAGGGCTCCACGGTACAAGGATCTGGGCAGAGCAGGCGAGGGAGGCAGGTCTCCTGTCCTAGGAGTTCTGAGCAGACCTGGAGATGGCCATGTGTAGACATAGCTTCTCGAGAACACAGTCCTTTCTCTTCAGGGGCAGAGCATCCGTTTTCCGAGTGAGGCTGAGAGTGAGCACTGTGGGTCCCCAGCTCAGCCTCAGAAAGTGCTTTCCAGTGGTGACCCCTCTGCAGCGCTGGGCTGGGTCCAGCTGGCCAGAGAGGCAGTGAGTGCCCTGTTCTGGGAAGTATGGAAGCTGAGGCACTGGGATGTGTGTACGTGTGATAAAAATCTCATGGCTTAGGGCCACACCCTTGATCTGGTTAGTAACTTTAGGATCAGTCTCATCCGGATAGAATTGATAGCTATAAGTCATCGAGCTGAATTATGTATGCCAGACTCTGGGCCGATGCTCCTGCCACTGTCTTGTTTCATCCCTACTGCCCTATTGGGTCCCCACATCTGAGAAACGGTCCCCATTTTACAGTTCAGTGGAGTGAGGCTCTATTGGCTGGGCCAGGAACAGAACACACGCCTCCCTGAACCTCTTCTCCCTTCACTGTCTGCCCCTGCTTCTCTGGACACTGTGTCTTTTGGGAACCTTCTCTCTACCACCCTCTGCTCCTCACTCCCAGCATCCCTGGCCTTCCCAGAGACCTCAGCACAGGCCAGGTGCCCCCTCCGTGTCCTTCCTCTGATCTCAGCAGCGGAAGCTCTGAGGCTGGACCACTTTCCAGCTGGGTCCTAGCCTCCCCAGTTACACCTCCTTTGAGCTGGAAAGATTCACCCAAGGTGAGGCTAGACTGGCTTAGGGTATTGTCTTAACAGTTTGGACGGTTTGGTCCGCTTCAGTGACTCGGCTGAATTGGTTGGGTAGCAAGATGATTAGATTCAGTCGAGCAGTTAATAGTGCCGGCTGCTGGGCCCAGCTCAAATCCCAGCTCTCACCTGCCTTCTGTGTGACCTCTGGAATTCGTTTCTACTTCCTGGGCCTCAGGCTTCCCATGTGTAAAGTGGAGACAGTAGTAGCACCCACCTCCTGGGGTTGCTGGGAACTTCAAATGAGTCACCATGCGGGAAGTTCTCAGGGCTCTGCCTGGTGCTGCTTGTTACATCATGCTGGTGGTTACAGAGGAGCAGTTGCTCTTTGAAAAGATGGAAACCCACCTGGCCCTAGGAGACTGGAGCTCACATTTACCTCTCACCCTGTGCCTGAGGCCTCTGTCATGTACGTGACTCCTGTCTCCTTCAGAAAGAATAACAGCTTAAGTTAGTTGACACTTCCTCTGTGTCAGGCACTGCCGTAAAGTAGCCAACACGCATAGTGACTCATTAACTGCCTTCAAGATCCTAGGAGCTTAATAGCTCGGATTACCCCATTGCACAGATAAACACACTGAGACAGCTTTCCCACACTTACACCAGCTATTAAGAGACAGAGGGAAGGGGGCCAGCAGAGTGGAGTGGCTATGTTGCTGGACTCCCACGTGGCCAACCACAGTTGGAGTCTGGACTATATGGTTTAAAACTCATGCCAGGCGCGTGTGCGTGCATGCCCCAGATCCTGAGAGGAGAATAAAGAAGAGATTGTGGCTTGGCCATCCCCCCCCAGGGGATCATTTCTCACTTTCTGTCTCTCTGTTTCACTCTGTCTCTTTGGTGAGAGCATGTGCTCTATAGCAAAAATCTCCTCTTCCCCACAAAAAAGGTAGAGGCAAGACTTGAACCTCAGCTTCCCGGCTCCTGAGTTCCAGGACACTTGACCGCTAGCTCTCCACCTTCTGTCTGCGTTGCTCACAGGCTCTGGCTGACATGTGTGCTTACCCTTGCTTATTCCTGACTGGGTTACCTCAGCATTATTCTCTCACCTGTAATGGTTTCCTCTTCTCTCTCCACAAAAAATCTGCCTCCTTCTGGCTCAGAACCTGCTGCTCTGAGTAATGCCTATGTACAGGCCCTGAGCGGAGCTCTGTGCACAGGCGGCTCGGGGAGCCCCAGGACGGCCCCAGGGAAGGTTCTGTTCTTTTCTCTGTGCCACCAAAGCACAGAGAGGTAGCACTTCTGGCTGGTCTGGAGGGTTCCGGAAAGGCCTGAGCGCACACAGCTAGCAGATTTGTAACAGACATCACAGATCTGCCTCTAAGTCCACTCCGTGCGAGTGCCTTGGGCTCACCTCCCCATTCAGGTGTTCTCCAAGTCCCCATTATGGGCACTCCTGGGGGAGCAGAAATTTACTAGGCACCAGTGGCGAGAGGCAGCCAGGTAGCAGCACTGCCCAGCCAGCCCGCGCCCACACGGGTGCGG
>NW_006209345.1:418835-432082 GCF_000334495.1 Tupaia belangeri chinensis | reverse complement strand
CACGCACGGGCTGGTGCATTTTCTCCTCCAATGACAAGTACCGCCTGCCCTGTAAGCACTCGTTCCCCAGGGAAGGGAGCAGAGAGGCCTCAGGAACCTGGATGGAGAAATAAAACATCTCTGGCTATAATTACAATATCTCCAGCCTAATGCACACCGAACAAGAGGCCTTTGTGATGCGCGCCAGGCGTGGCTCTCACTTCAGACCCTTCAGAAGCCCTAAATGCTATTGCCTCCTGGTCACTGCAGGTTCCTTCTTCGCAGTCCTAGTGCCTGTGGGAAGACCTCCAGGCTAAGCATGGGGTGCTGCACCCACAGAACAGGGCGCTCTCCCCAGGCCTTCCCTACATCAGCAGGGAAATTAATCCACACCTTGATGGTTTAAAGCCCAAAGATTACTCCAGGGTTATCAATCTGGGTCCCATAGGCGTCTACCAGGTCCCCTACCAGACAAGAAATTCACCCCAAGACAAGGTGAGGGCAGGGAGATGCCTAAGCACAGCATCGAAGCCGGCATCCACCCTACAGTCCCTCGACCCTGAATGTGTCACGAGACCTTGCAGTGTGGGCACCTCTCTGGTCTCGTCCTAGTCCCGGTGCTGTCATTTAAACTGACATCCATCCTTTTACTGATTTTATATTTGGGGCTTCTATGGAAGATTCGTTTGGGGAAAACAGTGCCTCGGCTGAGGTTCGTAACCTCCACTAGAGCCCACCATCCTCCTTAACAAGCGGGGGGCCCGGGGAGTGAGCAGAAGGGCACCAGCACTCCGTAAAAGTGAAAGCTACCTACAAACCCATGGCAGATGGTTATTCACCAGCGTGGGCTCCGTGCAGGGCTCCACGGTACAAGGATCTGGGCAGAGCAGGCGAGGGAGGCAGGTCTCCTGTCCTAGGAGTTCTGAGCAGACCTGGAGATGGCCATGTGTAGACATAGCTTCTCGAGAACACAGTCCTTTCTCTTCAGGGGCAGAGCATCCGTTTTCCGAGTGAGGCTGAGAGTGAGCACTGTGGGTCCCCAGCTCAGCCTCAGAAAGTGCTTTCCAGTGGTGACCCCTCTGCAGCGCTGGGCTGGGTCCAGCTGGCCAGAGAGGCAGTGAGTGCCCTGTTCTGGGAAGTATGGAAGCTGAGGCACTGGGATGTGTGTACGTGTGATAAAAATCTCATGGCTTAGGGCCACACCCTTGATCTGGTTAGTAACTTTAGGATCAGTCTCATCCGGATAGAATTGATAGCTATAAATCATCGAGCTGAATTATGTATGCCAGACTCTGGGCCGATGCTCCTGCCACTGTCTTGTTTCATCCCTACTGCCCTATTGGGTCCCCACATCTGAGAAACGGTCCCCATTTTACAGTTCAGTGGAGTGAGGCTCTATTGGCTGGGCCAGGAACAGAACACACGCCTCCCTGAACCTCTTCTCCCTTCACTGTCTGCCCCTGCTTCTCTGGACACTGTGTCTTTTGGGAACCTTCTCTCTACCACCCTCTGCTCCTCACTCCCAGCATCCCTGGCCTTCCCAGAGACCTCAGCACAGGCCAGGTGCCCCCTCCGTGTCCTTCCTCTGATCTCAGCAGCGGAAGCTCTGAGGCTGGACCACTTTCCAGCTGGGTCCTAGCCTCCCCAGTTACACCTCCTTTGAGCTGGAAAGATTCACCCAAGGTGAGGCTAGACTGGCTTAGGGTATTGTCTTAACAGTTTGGACGGTTTGGTCCGCTTCAGTGACTCGGCTGAATTGGTTGGGTAGCAAGATGATTAGATTCAGTCGAGCAGTTAATAGTGCCGGCTGCTGGGCCCAGCTCAAATCCCAGCTCTCACCTGCCTTCTTTGTGACCTCTGGAATTCGTTTCTACTTCCTGGGCCTCAGGCTTCCCATGTGTAAAGTGGAGACAGTAGTAGCACCCACCTCCTGGGGTTGCTGGGAACTTCAAATGAGTCACCATGCGGGAAGTTCTCAGGGCTCTGCCTGGTGCTGCTTGTTACATCATGCTGGTGGTTACAGAGGAGCAGTTGCTCTTTGAAAAGATGGAAACCCACCTGGCCCTAGGAGACTGGAGCTCACATTTACCTCTCACCCTGTGCCTGAGGCCTCTGTCAAGTACGTGACTCCTGTCTCCTTCAGAAAGAATAACAGCTTAAGTTAGTTGACACTTCCTCTGTGTCAGGCACTGCCGTAAAGTAGCCAACACGCATAGTGACTCATTAACTGCCTTCAAGATCCTAGGAGCTTAATAGCTCGGATTACCCCATTGCACAGATAAACACACTGAGACAGCTTTCCCACACTTACACCAGCTATTAAGAGACAGAGGGAAGGGGGCCAGCAGAGTGGAGTGGCTATGTTGTTGGACTCCCACGTGGCCAACCACAGTTGGAGTCTGGACTATATGGTTTAAAACTCATGCCAGGCGCGTGTGCGTGCATGCCCCAGATCCTGAGAGGAGAATAAAGAAGAGATTGTGGCTTGGCCATCCCCCCCCAGGGGATCATTTCTCACTTTCTGTCTCTCTGTTTCACTCTGTCTCTTTGGTGAGAGCATGTGCTCTATAGCAAAAATCTCCTCTTCCCCACAAAAAAGGTAGAGGCAAGACTTGAACCTCAGCTTCCCGGCTCCTGAGTTCCAGGACACTTGACCGCTAGCTCTCCACCTTCTGTCTGCGTTGCTCACAGGCTCTGGCTGACATGTGTGCTTACCCTTGCTTATTCCTGACTGGGTTACCTCAGCATTATTCTCTCACCTGTAATGGTTTCCTCTTCTCTCTCCACAAAAAATCTGCCTCCTTCTGGCTCAGAACCTGCTGCTCTGAGTAATGCCTATGTACAGGCCCTGAGCGGAGCTCTGTGCACAGGCGGCTCGGGGAGCCCCAGGACGGCCCCAGGGAAGGTTCTGTTCTTTTCTCTGTGCCACCAAAGCACAGAGAGGTAGCACTTCTGGCTGGTCTGGAGGGTTCCGGAAAGGCCTGAGCGCACACAGCTAGCAGATTTGTAACAGACATCACAGATCTGCCTCTAAGTCCACTCCGTGCGAGTGCCTTGGGCTCACCTCCCCATTCAGGTGTTCTCCAAGTCCCCATTATGGGCACTCCTGGGGGAGCAGAAATTTACTAGGCACCAGTGGGGAGAGGCAGCCAGGTAGCAGCACTGCCCAGCCAGCCAGCGCCCACACGGATGCGGCTGAGTTCATTAAATTCCCTGCACCCCTTGGATGAGCCAGGCAGCTGATCACCCGCAAAGGTGTGGCCCGCCTTTACTAGCAGCTCTGCCTCCAGGGATCAAAGCCAATGGTATCATCCTCCCCTGACATTTCGGGGCGAGGCCGGTGGGGGGCAGTTCTGTGCCTGGTGACTCTCTGATGTTTCTGTCGCTTCTCCCATGCCTCCCTAGCTCCCCTTCTGCCGTGGGAAACAGCAAATGTGCCCCAAATGAAGAACAGAGAACCAAGTGCGAGTTCAGTCTCCTCTGGGGACACAGAGATCACAAAAAAAGCCAAGCCACTCCCGCGATGCACTTAAAAAGGAGCTTATTTAAATCAAGACAGAAACAACAGGAAAGAGCCTACTGTGCCTGAGAGCTCTTGGGGTGAGGGTAGAGGTGAGAAGACAAAGCCCCATTCCTGGGGCCCTTTTCACACTGGCTGTCAAGGGCCATTAGCGGAGATCTCTTGTGAGTGAGGCTTTTTTAATCCCGTCTTCAATTATTTGTTCATTACCTCTAAGGGATTATTTTCCCACTGGTGTTTCTTCTCCCCGTGTCCTTTCTTTTTCTTCCTCCAGCTGTTCACCTTTCTGCTTGCACAATTGCAGAGAGCAACCTAAAACCTGTTACTGCCTGGCAGCCAGAGGCTGGTTGTCACCCCCCTCCGGAGCCAGAGCCAGGCTCTGTATTCAGAGCTGATGGTGAATCGCCCCCAGCCCGCTGTTGTAATCTCGGCCTCCACTCCACTGCGGGGCGGGGCGGTCCGGCTTTCCCCAGAGCTGACCCGCTGGTCCTAGAGATTTCCGCTGCTGCCTGGGATTTCTGACATTACAAAGCCTCCGCAGAGGTGTCACATTAAGCAGGTTCGAGCCCCATTTAGCTATTCGCTCGGATCAATTTTCTGAAATTATAGCATAATCATGGGGTTTTAACTGCTTGTCAGCTCCACACAGAACAAAGGACTTTATTTGATTTGAGCCCTGCTACAAGAAGCCTGAGAGATGGTCCCAACTTTAATGAAATATCAGAGATGCAATTGACACCCCTTCCTGGGAGCCATGCCTAGATTTTGAATGGAATTGACAGGTCACCCGCCTTCATCATGCCAAGCTAGGTGGGGACGTAAGGAGGGTTAGACTGTGATTGACTAATGAAAGTGAAAGGCCAGTTTTGTGAGCAGCCACGTGTTCGGGGCATAAATACATAGGGTACCTGGTGACTCCATGCAAAAACGAAGGGCAGGGGCCTCGGTGCCCATCTCCCTTGTGTGCTACGTGCTGCATGAGAGTTCTTCCACCCCTCCAACTCCCATGGAGACTCATCTCTGACCTCCAGTCAGGGAAAATGGAGTCTGCACAGGGCAGGCATTGCACTATGTGGGAAGCCAGAGGTTACTGAAGGCTGGTCTCTATTCCCAGGGTATGCTTAGTCAGCTCTGGCTGCTGTAACTACAGATGAGGTGGCTGCAACCACAGACACTTATTTCTCACCGTTCTGAAAGCCAGAAGTTTAAGATCAAAGCACCAGCAGATTCAGTATCTGGTAAAAGACTTACTTCCCAGATCAAAGATGGCGCCTCCTCGCTGTGTCCTCACGTGGTAGACGGGACCAGAGACCTCTTGAGATCCCTTATATAATGGCACTAATGTCATTCATGAGGCCCTAGCTTCATGGTGTCCTAATCACCTGCCAAAGCCCTTCCTTCTGATACCATCACATTGGGGGTTAGGATTTTGACGTGTGAATTGTGGGAGCCCATGATTATTCGGTCTATAGCAAGCTGCCACAAGAAACTAATACACAGATAGATACGATACATGGGATATCCAAAAAGTTTATTGAAAATGTGTATTATGAAAAAACTTTACAGATTTCAAAGTTTTTGCACCAAAATAAACTCGTACTTCTCCGTTTTCCCATGAACTTTTTTTTTTTTTTGGAGAGGTTTTCGCTATAGGGCGCGTGCGCTCGCCAGACAGACAGAGACAGACATTAGAGACAGAAAGCGAGAAATCACTCCCCAGGGGGGATGGTCACGCTGCAATCCCTTCTCCTCCATTCTCCTCTCGGGATCTTGGGCACGCACGCACACGCGCCCAGCGTGAGTTTTAAGCCACCGGGTCCGGGACGTGAACCGTGGTCGACTACATGGGAGTCCAGTTACATAGCCATTACGCTAACTGCTGGTTCCCCCATGAACTTTTTGAAGTACCCTCATGCGTAGTATTACATGCTGTGATAGCTGTGAAATCAATGCCAGACTAGGTGACTGAAACAACAGACATTTCATTTTCACAGTTGGAGAGACCAAGACCAAGACCAAGGGGCCAGCTCATTTGGTTCTTAGCAAGGGCCTGCTTCCTGGCTTTCAGATAGCCACTTTCTCTGTGTCCTCACATGGCGAGGGGTGAGAAAGAGAGAGAGCCAGCCCTCTGGTGTCTCTTCTTACAAGTGCACCAATCCCATGGCAGAGGGGGCCACTTGGGCTCACCCTCATAGCCTCATCACAATCTAATAACCCCTCAAAGATCCTGCCTCCAAATACCTTCAAACTGGCGAGTTAGAGTTCCAGCATATGAACTGGGGATGAGACCGTTCAATCCATAGCAGGGAGGGGGACACAATTCAATCCATAGCAGGGAGTTACATTGCGAGGAGGGGACTGGCTAGGGAACCCACGTGCACCATCAATGCTTGTACCCCTGCTGTGATGATGATGTAAGTGAGTCCTGTGTCCAGGGTCAGCTGGCTCAGAGTCTGTGGCAGAGATTTGGAAGACCAGACCAGACCTCTACCTGTAAGGAGCATGGACCTCACAGGGCACCTAGAGACGCATATTGCAACTTACTAAAGGGGTCAAACTGTGATGGCATGCGCTGCTGAGATGCTGCTCATCGGACCGAGACCTCATCAAAGTTCCTGGTTCAATTCCCAACCCACTCTAAAAACTGGGCATGGTGGTGCACACCTGTAGTCTGAGCTACTAGAGAGACTGAGGCAGGTGGACCTATGACATAGTGAGACTGTATCTTAAAAAAAAATAAAAAATAAAAAAGGCAAGGAAAACTGGGGCCAACAGGTGACATGGTGGTTAAGGCGCTGGACTCCCACATGACTTACCATGTGTCAAGTCCTGGATGTAGTGGCTTGCTTTCTCACTCTGTGTATGTGTGTGTCGGGTGAGGGCACATGCCCTAAATTATTATTAATAATAATAATAAATAAATAAGACCCGTCGTAGCCAGCCAATAGCACAGTGGTTAAGGGTGGTGCACAGGAAGCTACTGGGTTGTCGGAAAAGTCATGATGTATTTTTCTATGTTTTTCTATTCAAAATGCGACATGACTTTCCCAACAACCCCATAGATCCCTCATGGCCAGCTGCAGTTTGAATTCCATCCCCAGCAGCTCGGAAGAAATGCTGGGCACGGGCCAGCAGGTGTCATGGGGGTTGAGATGCTAGACTCCCACATGGCTGACCACGAGTCCTGGACCCGGCGGCTTAAAACTCACACCAGGCGCGTGTGCGTGTGTGCCCAAGATCCCGAGAGGAGAATGGAGGAGAAAGGATTGCGGTGTGGCCATCCCCCCTGGGGGGTGGTTTCTCACTTTCTGCTTCTCTGTCTTTCTCTGTCTCTTCGGTGAGTGAATATACCTTATAGCAAAAATCTTCAGAAAAAAAAAAATCCTGAAGGGATGAAGAAAGGGAGTGAAAGAGATTGTGGCATGACCACCCATGCCCACCTGAGATATTCTCTCTCTCTCTCTCTCTCTCTCTGGCAAACATATGTGCTCTCTGACAAAACAAAAACCTTGGATTCAAAAAGAGAGAAAGGTGGAAGAGCAAACCAAAAGAACATTCAGCAAAGCATCCACGACATGTCAGGGAGGAAGCTCGGTAAGGGCGCTCAACAGCCAGCCAGGGAGGATCCCAGAATGGGGAGACTGGTGTTAGGCCTGGGCAGTAAAGACAATCTGGGGCTTCCAGATAGAGCCCAAAAGAGGCAAGGTGATATGCAGCCTGGAAGACATGCCAAAGAGGGCAGCAGATAGACCGCTAACCTGGTGGGCAGAGGGTGGATGAAGGGAAGCGGGGCAGACGGATCAGAACTTCCAGGGGCCTCTGGCGTGAGAGCCACCCGCAGAGCTTGCTCAGTGTGCGGAGCCCCCGGCCCCGGGTCAGGCCTGCCACTCAGAAATCTGCATTTGTTTATTTTTATTTATTTATTTACTTATTTTGGAGAGTTTTTGCTATAGGGTGCATGTGATCGGCGGAAAGACAGAGACAGAAAGCGATAAATCACCCCCCCAGGGGGATGGCCACGCAGCAATCCCTTCTCCTCCATTCTCCTCTCGGGATCTTGGGCACGCACGCACACGCGCCTGGCGTGAGTTTAAGCCTCCAGGTCTAAGACTCAAACTGCGGTTGACTACATGGGAGTCCAGTGACATAGCCATTACACTAACTGCTGGTCCCTTATTTTAATTTTTTTTTAATGTTGCTGTAGGGCACACACACTCACCAGAGAGAGAGAGGGAAAGTGAGAAAGCTAGCCACCAGGTCTGAGACTCGAACCATGGTCACCCATGTGGGAGTCCAGCACCCCCAACCACCATGCCACCTACTGGTCCTCAGAAATCTGCATCCTAACAAGTCTCTAAGGGGATCCCGATAGACCTGAACCCCGAGGAAATGGGCAGATTGCTCCTCCTCCTGCTGCCCTGTGTGCCTACGCTTCTGTGTCCATACCCCTCATTTTCATGGGGCTCCTCCAAGATGTGACAGCTGAGCATAAACCCATCAGGGGAATCTATACCCATTGTTCTATGATTAGCTTTTTTCTGATTTCGGCAAAATTCATAGAGCATTAAAGTAACCATTTAAAGTATGATTCAGTGGCATTTTGCACACTCACCATGCTCTGCAGGCCCCGCCTCTGTCTAGCTTCAGAATGCTTGCATTACCCCCAAACAAGAATCCCTACCCATTAAGCAGTCAGTCCCCACACCCCCAACCCCAGCTCTAGCAACCACCAATCTGCTTTCTGTCTCTGTGGATTTACAAATAAACATCCCGCCTCTTAATAAGCCACAGTGGAGATCTCTGTGAGTAAGACCAGTTGAGCCCTTACCAACGCCCAGAGTCTGCCGTAAGCACAACTGCAGGTTAACTCATAAAGTCCCCACAGTAGGGATGGCAGTGGTGTGGTGATTGGGGTGCTGGACTCCCACATGGCCAACCATAGTTGGAGTCCTGGACCTGGTGGCTTGCCTTCTCACTTTCCCTCTTTCTCTGTCTCTCTTTGGTCAAAAATTAAAATTAATTAATTAAAATATTTTAAAATAAATAATTCTTAAAAAGAAAAAAGACCCCAATAGACCCTCTGAGGTGGGAGCTATTAACAAGCCCATTTTTTTTTTTAATGTTGCTGTAGGGCACACACACTCACCAGAGAGAGAGAGGGAAAGTGAGAAAGCTAGCCACCAGGTCTGAGACTCGAACCATGGTCACCCATGTGGGAGTCCAGCACCCCCAACCACCATGCCACCTACTGGTCCTCAGAAATCTGCATCCTAACAAGTCTCTAAGGGGATCCCGATAGACCTGAACCCCGAGGAAATGGGCAGATTGCTCCTCCTCCTGCTGCCCTGTGTGCCTACGCTTCTGTGTCCATACCCCTCATTTTCATGGGGCTCCTCCAAGATGTGACAGCTGAGCATAAACCCATCAGGGGAATCTATACCCATTGTTCTATGATTAGCTTTTTTCTGATTTCGGCAAAATTCATAGAGCATTAAAGTAACCATTTAAAGTATGATTCAGTGGCATTTTGCACACTCGCCATGCTCTGCAAGCCCCGCCTCTGTCTAGCTTCAGAATGCTTGCATTACCCCCAAACAAGAATCCCTACCCATTAAGCAGTCAGTCCCCACACCCCCAACCCCAGCTCTAGCAACCACCAATCTGCTTTCTGTCTCTGTGGATTTACAAATAAACATCCCGCCTCTTAATAAGCCACAGTGGAGATCTCTGTGAGTAAGACCAGTTGAGCCCTTACCAACGCCCAGAGTCTGCCGTAAGCACAACTGCAGGTTAACTCATAAAGTCCCCACAGTAGGGATGGCAGTGGTGTGGTGATTGGGGTGCTGGACTCCCACATGGCCAACCATAGTTGGAGTCCTGGACCTGGTGGCTTGCCTTCTCACTTTCCCTCTTTCTCTGTCTCTCTTTGGTCAAAAATTAAAATTAATTAATTAAAATATTTTAAAATAAATAATTCTTAAAAAGAAAAAAGACCCCAATAGACCCTCTGAGGTGGGAGCTATTAACAAGCCCATTTTACAGACGTGGAGGCAGAGGCTGGAAGAGCTGAAGTCACATGCTCAAGCTCCCACCTGGATCTGATCCAGTGTGGAGCCACAGGCTCGCTCACCTGCTGCCTCCAGGCTCCTCTACAAGAATGTGTTTGTAGAACATTGTGTCGTTAAAATAAATGTTTAAAGAAAGAAGGATTATAGTTCCACCACCTGTTTCCGCTCTGGCTTGGATTCCTTCTGTGTGTGTGTGTTTGTGCAGTGCTGTCCTCTGGGCTCTGGATTTCAGGGCGGATGGTCTTGTCTCTAGGCACTTTTGTGGCTGCTGAGGTCAAGGCCACTTCATTTAGCAGCTTGTTGAATGTGGCGGCACTTTTGTGGCTGCTGAGGTCAAGGCCACATCCAGCAGCTTGTTGAATGTGGGTGAAAAACTGGCATTTAAAGACATGGGTCTGGGCCAGCAGGTGGCATGGTGGTTAAGGCCTCTGGACTCCCATATGGCTGACTCCAGTTCAAGTTCTGGACCCTGGCAACTTGCTTTCTCATTTTCCTTCTCTCTCTCTGATCAACTTCGAAAAACTCAAAGACATGGAGACTAGCAGATGGCATAATAGTTACTTCACTGGACTCCCACGTAGTCGACCACAGTTTGAGTCCTGGACCTGGTGGTTTAAAATTCATGCTGGGAGCATATGCATGTGTGTTTGAGATCCCAAGGGGATAATGGAGGAGAGGGGATTGCAGCATGGTCATCCCCACGGGGCAGGGGGTGGTGATTTCTCGCTTTCTATCTCTCTGTCTCTCTCTGTCTTTCTGGCAAGTGCACATACCCTAAGTCAAAAATCTCTCCCCCCCCCAGAAAAAAAGTAAAATAAAATGACAATGAATAAAATAATTATTTATAAAAAAAAATAAGGACATGGGTCCAAGTTCTCCTTTCTATCTATCTATGTTTTTAGTTTTTGCTATAGGGCACATGCGCTCATCAGAGACACAGAGAAAGAGAGAGGGAAAGTGAGAACTCACCCCCTGGGGGATGGCCACGCCATAATCCCTTCTCCATTCTCTTCTCGGGATTTTGGGCAGGCCCAGCACACGTGATTGTGTTTTACAAGCTTCCAGTCACATTCATGTAGTCAGCCACGCAGGATCCAGCCACCTTAACCTCCGCACCACTGGGTAGCCTCTGCCTTTTCTTAGCAAGTCGCCTGAGAAAGTGTGTGATCCCCACATGGAGGCAGCTGCGCGTGGGAGGAAAGGGGGTCAGGAATGCGAGGCGCCACGCTCAGCTCCTCTCCTATAACGTTTATGTGATGTAGCTGGGCCCCGCCTAGAAGAACCCTGAGTAGGAACTTCCAAGGGCAGGAATCAGAACCCCACCACGCCCACTGCTCTCCTCGTGGTCAGGAGCACTCCCGTGAAGGAGGGGTGCTTGTTTTCTTTCTGACTTTGCTCAGCCCAGTGGAGGTTGACTTTTCATGCCACTCCCGATACCTAACTGGTTTTTGTTTGTTTGGTATTTTAGAGATTTTTGCCATAGGGCGTATGCACTCACCAGAGAGACAGAGAGAGGGAAAATGAGAAATCACCCCGCTAGGGGCAATGGCCATGTTGTAGTCTTTTCTCCCCTATTCTCCTCCTGGGATTTTGGGCATGCACACAAATGTGCCCAGTGTGATTTTTGAGCTGCCAGGCTGAGGACTCAAACCACAGATAGCCATGTGAGAGTCTTGCCAGCTCCATGATACCCAACTTTGAGGACTCTCCCCAGCTCGGCCTAAGCCTTCGCCTCGCCCTTCCTGCTGGCCACGTCTGAACGCCACAACTCCACCCCTTTGCTCCAAAGCAGGCATGGCAAACAGCACCATGGAGTCTGTGCAATAGGGCCAGGTGGGGTCTATGGCCAGGTGGAGAAGGTATGCACGAATTTTGACAAAAGTTGGTCCTTTTGCAGCTCCAGGCTCCTGGTGCCAATGCTTTTGCTTTTTGAAGAAGCAGGAAGTTCATCAATTTATATCAGATGTCTTTGTTTTGGAACCTGGCTGAGCCAAACAAGCCATTTCTGTGTATCATCTCCACCCTCCCAGTCACCAGGTTATGTTACAGGCTCCTGCCTTGGCCCTACACACCCAAAAATACCTCCTGGAGAGGACCCTTGTCTCTATTTTACAACACTGAACTGTGACATTGTAGAACACTCATGCCTGGGTTCCATACCAGCTGCCTTGCTCTGTGACCTCAGGAACTTACTTCACCTCTCTGTGCCTCCACTTGCACATCCATACAAAGCATGCTCTAATAGACTTACTCTGACTCTGATGTTATTCCCTTAAGGAAAATCAAATATCTGTGGGGAGAGTGGGTCCAGTACAGTGGTGGAGTGCAGGCGCTGGAGTCAAATAGAGTTAGGTTCAAATCCCAGTTCTGCTGTTCACCTGCAGTTGCCCTTGGGCATCGCATTTTACTCTCGGAGTCTTGGTGTCCTGGTTTGTAAATTTATGAATGGAAATAATCCCTCCCACGTATGGTTGTCATGAGGATGAGATTCCCCAACATCTGTAAGATGGGAGCAGGGCGTGTGGCATGTATGAGTACTCTTTAAATGGCAACGTGATGGTGCGGCAAGCTGGTGAGTGAAGAGGGGCTGAGGCATTAGTTTGTTCTGATGCTAACGGGAAGGCTCAGTGACTTCCTGGAAGAGGCGGCATTGGAACTATCACAAATACGAGGTGGGATATAGAGCCTGTGAGTGCAGCTCAGCTGTCAGAACACCCACATAGATTTGAAGCTTGAGTGGCTTTGGCCTTCTCCCTTATCCTTTCTGGCCTAGAGATCCACACCTGGGGCCTGGGGTCCCAAGAATGATGGGCTGAGATGGTGAGAGGCCAGGCTCTGGAGTCAGCCTGTCCTGCCCTCGTGGACTAGCTGAGCAACCTTGCCGGGAAGTGATCGTACCCACCTCCCCTTGCGTATCTGTAAAATGGGAGAATGGTGGCTGCTGCCTGGCCGGGTCAGCGGGAGGGCTGAAGGGGTTAATCTGTGCGAAGTTCCTGGCCCAGCACGTGGCGTGGCTCACCAGCTGGTGCCAAGGAAAGAATCTTTCATGTCGCCCAGACTTCTTGGCTCCTGACTGCTTTTCTCCCTGCCTGCAGCTGCCACCTTCATGGAGCACTGGAAGCGGAAACAGATGCGGCTCAATTACCGCTGGGACCTCACAGGCTTTGAGGAGGAGGAGGTAAGGGGGGTTGGCACCTGCACCGCCATGCCCTTTCCCAGGTCCCCTGCCCCGTCACCTCCTCGGGAGTGACGCGGAGGCCCAAGGCTGTAAAGCCCAGGCTAGACGGGCCGCCTGTGTCTCCGTCGTCTCCCTGGCGTTCCAAATGCCTTGCGTTGCCAGGACGACGGGTTTGTCTGCTAAAGTGTTTGATCCCGATGCTCACGTGGACATGCCACCCACCCGCACAGTCTCGGTCGCCGGCCAAGGCTGACCTCATCGAGTCTAGGGGCTGTCAGGGCGGCCTGAGGGTGTGGAGAAACCATAGCGCCCACAAGTCCCCAAAGCATTTGCCCCTCAGGTGCCAAGCCACACTCCTCAGAGCAGCGCTCTGCCTGCGGCCGGGTGTGGCTGCGAGTGGGAACATCAGGGGAAGGGCAGCTCCGTGTCCCACGATACCTCCCATATCAAGTGACTGCTGGGATGCGCGGCAGACCGCTCTCCCCAGCTGCTGGTCCAGCAG
>NW_006209345.1:409982-418823 GCF_000334495.1 Tupaia belangeri chinensis | reverse complement strand
AGCAGGAATTCCCTGTAAGAAATGGAAAGTTCTTGGGTCCAGCAGCTGGCATAATGGCTATGTCGCTGGACTCCCACGTAGTTGACCACAGTTCGAGTCCCAGACTCGATGGCTTAAACTCACACCGGGCACGTGTGCGTGCGTGCCCAAGATCCCGAGAGGAAAATGGAGGAGAAGGGATTGCGGTGTGGCCATCCCCCCTGGGGGGTGACTTCTCGCTTTCTGTCTCTCAATCTCTCTCTGCCTTTCAGGCGAGCACACGCACCCTATAGCAAAAACCTCTCCAAAAAAAAAAAAAAAGAAGAAAGAAAGAATTGGGAAGTCTCACAAACCTGGGCATTGGGCCCCATGAGCAAGGAGCAGCCACCCTGACCGCCAAGTGGCTCATAACACATGCTCACTTTTTAAAACGCGTACTTATTAATTCTGCGATAGAGACAGACATGCCCCACAGGGCCCTCACTCTGTGCCCCACCCCGTCTCTCGGCCAGCCTAGTTGTGAGCCAGGGCCTTTCCCACATGGGTCCCGGTGCATGCTGCTGTGCCCCGGCCTGGCCTCCTAAACGCTCCCTTATTTAAAGAGGAACCTCCCAGGACTGTCATGTAGACATTGCTTCCATCACTGTTTTTAGGAGAATTATTTTTATTTAACTTTATTTATTTAAATTTGACCAGAGAGAGAGAGAAAGTGAGAAAGCAAGCCCCCAAGTCTGGGACTTGAACCACAGTCAGCCATGGGGAGTTCAGCACCCTTGACCACCATGCCACCTGCTGGCACTGCTTTCATCAAGTTTTTAACATGCCTTTTGTATTTCCTCACATGACCTCCTCCCTCCTGAGACTGAAGTAGTCTGTCACTTACCAGCTTAAAATGTAGTTCAGTCAGGCCAGCAGGTGGCACAGAGGATAAGGCAGCCGGATCCCACATAGCCAGCCGCACAGTTCAAGTCCCAGATCTGGCAACTTCAAAAATACACTGGGCACATGTGTGCGTGCCCAAAGCTCCCAGAGGACAATGGAGGAGAAGAGAATGCAGTGTGGCCATCCTCCCTGGGGGGCGATTTCTCATGCTCCCTCTCTCTGGCAAATGCACATGAAGCCAGCTCTGTGTGGTTACAGACCAGCCTCTGGGACGGGGCTGCCTGGGTTCCATCCTGATTGACACCACCTTCACTGTGGGCCTGAGCAACCTGCTCAACATCTCTGTGCCTCGGTGTCCTCACCTCTCCACGGGGCACTGAGGACCAGCCCTCATCGAGGCCTCAATGGGTCAACAGGTAGAAAGCGATGAGGGCAAGGTTTGGTACACGGGAGGTGGCCCGCAAACCACTGCTCGGCTCGCCTCTGCAGGGGCCCGTCACCCACCCATACAATGGCCTCAGTCCTCTTCCATGGTGGGTCTCGCCAGTCTGTCTCACAGATGGCCAGAGCCAGACCGCTGCAACCTGCCCATTGGAGGCAGCACTTCGGGGTGGGCGGGGCCTGGGGCCGCCTTCTCCCTGGGTGGGCTCTTCCCTTGTTGCTGTTCCATTAGGAAGATCCAGCCATAACAAAAGGCAGTCCTGTCTTCTTCTTTCAGAAACTGAGGTAGAATGTCCCTAGGTCTGGGGGAAATGTGGGAGCAGGGGGCCACTTCCCCTGGTTGGGCCCCTCAAGGACCTATCCTGCCATCTCCTGATCCTGATGGCCCAAGAGTTGATTTCAGGGTGGTGACTGAAGCCACTGGGCCCATGGCCCCAAGGGACCTGAACGAGTTCCCTGAAGTGGGCTACCCCTTTCCTCTGGTGGCCAGCCAGGGCCTCTTTAGGGAGTTGGTAACCTCAGGTGAAGGGGCTGCCTCTCCACACGGGCCGAACCCCAGCTTCTGGCACTCAGAGCAGGAGCAGTTCAGGTCCCATCTCTGGCCTGTGTGATCCTTAGATGAGTCTAAGAAATTTCAATCTGGAACTCACTTGGGAATTTCTAGAAACATGGGAGCTATGGAAGCCATGAAGTCCTCTTAAGGCAGCAGAGGCCTTGAAGAGATCCCGGGGTGGCCCCACCAGCCTACCCCCTCGTCCTCACCCAGCTGTGTCCACTTTACCTTCATCCTGGTTCTTAAAAAAGTGTCTTTAGAGGATTCATCCTATTTCTTAAAGAAACAGCATAAGTAATAGAGTCTTTATGTTTTTGTTTTTACTTTTCTGGTTCCCTGAAGGAGGCTGTCAAGGTTTGGAACTTTTTGTCACTCCTCTATCCTCCTGTAGCCTGTCTCGCTGGGAGAGGGACCTCCTCGCACACCTAACCTGTCTCTTTCTACCACGCAGTTCCACCGCAGGCGGGTCTCTGCTTTCTCCCCAGCTCCAGGCTTCTCTTAACCCCCTCTTCTGTTCCAGCACCTTTTGCCGACTGCTCGGGGGTCCCCAAGGCCTGGTGCCTCCGGTCTGCCTGCGCTTGCTGACACTTCTGCACCCTTCTGCCCCCCACGGCTCCTCAATAGAATGTTCTTGGGGCCAGTTCATGGTGGGGTGTTCACTGCAGCCTGGCACAGACTTGTCCGCCTCCGACGAGGCCAGATTCTGTGACCTTCCCAACAGGCTGGGGTTTCCAACAAGGGAGTACCAAACTGTCCGCCTCCGACGAGGCCAGATTCTGTGACTTTCCCAATAGGCTGGGGTTTCCAACAAGGGAGGACCAAATGTGGGGAGTTCTGGGTTAGAAATATTATCATCAGCCAGCTGTGAACTGGTCCCAGCGGGTGCCCGGGGCAAATAGGCAGACTGGTTTGCCAAGTGTGTTCACTTCGGGGTCTCAAACCCATGGAGAACAAAGCCTTCATTTTGACTTGGTTTCTCTCACAGGATCATCCCAGAGCCGAATACGAAGCCAGAGTCTTAGAGAAGTCGCTGAGGAAAGAATCCAAAAACAAAGAGGTATGGTGGCCGCTGCCAGATGTCCGTCCCAGCAGGAAATCACGATGTGTTTGCTAACAGTGTGAACCAGGGTCGGCCCAGAGAGTAAATAGTTTAGGCTCTAAGTACTCAACTCAACTCGGCCTTTGTAGTGTGAAAAGTCGCTGTGGACAGTAAGTAAACACATGAGCCTGACTGCCCTAGTAAAAGAGGCAAAATGAAATTTACAAAAATAGGCAAGGGACTGAGGCTGGGGCCAGCAGGTAGCATGGTGGTTAAAAGCGCTAAACTTCCATATGGCTGACGGTGGTTCAAGTCCCAGATTTGGTGACTTACTTTTTCACTTACCCTCTCTCTTTCTGTCTGTCTCTGATCAAATTCTAAAAATAATGATAAAAAATAAAGTTAAGTAAAATAATTCTAAAAAAAAAGAAAAAAAAATAGGCAGGGGCCCAGACTTGGCCAAAGAACCATGGTCAAACCCTTCTATAGATATCTTTTTTTTTTTTTTTTTTTTAAGGGAGACATCTTTTGCCCCTCATTTCAAAAAATTCATTTTTTTTGAGAGAGAGTGTGTGCACTCACCAGAGAGACAGAGTCAGAGAGACAAAAAGCAAGAAATCACCCCCCCACCCCCCCAGGGAGATAGCCATGCCACGGTTCCTTCTCCTCCATTCTCCTCCCAGGATTTTGGGCATGCATGTACATGCGCCCAGCATGGGTTTAAGCCGTTGAGTCTGGGTCTCGAACGGTGGTTGACTACTTGGTAGTCCAGTGAGGTAACCATTAGACCATCTACTGGTCCTGATATATCTTCTTTTCTAAAAAGATCTATTTATTTACTTATTTCCACGAGACAGGCAAAGATAGAGACTCAGAGAGACAGACACCCCAACAAGGTCATGATCCGCCCCAAGTCTCAGCTGGCCCAGGTCATGGGCACATAATGCAGCATGTATGGGAGGTCCTGGAGAAGTGAACTCCAAACTCGACCTAGGTAGATCCAGCTGCATTGCTGCTGTGCCACTGCCGGGCCCCAAATCTATCTTCCTGAGTATCCTGAAGGTGATGGCAAACCTCAGCAAACATTTAAGTGCAAGAACTGTGTAACTTTGAAGCTTTTTTAAGAGTAGCTGAACAGCCGCCCTCCCCTGCGGCGGTCCACGTTGAACAATTACATTGAAGTGCTTGCTGAAAAGGCCAATTCCTTGTTTCATTCAGCCTATGAGAAAGAGAGAGAGGAGTATTATTTTTCTGATGTTTTGAGGCCATCACCTTTTTTGTAATAAATCTCATTTTTTTCCATACCTCCCATTCAGATTGGCAGTCTTCTATCCACAGCCTGAATTCTCGAAAACCTTGGTTGGTTTTTGTTTGTTTGTTTGTAGGTTTTTGCCATAAGATGAGTACACTCCCAGACAGAGGAAAAGTGAGAAATCACTCCCCGGGGGGGATGGCCACACCGCAATCCCTTTGCCTCCATTCTCCTCTCAGGATTTTGGGCACACATGCACATGTACCTGGTGTGCTTTTCAATCTGCTGGGCCAAGGGCTTGAACCACAGTCAACCATGTGGGAGTCTGGCACCTTAACCACCATGCCATCTGCTGGCTATTTTTTTAAGGGTAGTTTATATATGACCTGGGACAAGCCCAAGCTCCCCCTGGCCTTGTCTGCCTCTAGCTAAAGCTGGAGAAGTTTGCATCAGATCTTGCAAGGATTAGGAAAAACTGAAGCTGCTTCTCTCTGGGTCCTAGATTTTGCTGTCATTGTCATGTTTGCACTTTCAGCTTCTGGGACTAATTAGGTTTCTCTCTCTCTCTCTCCTTCTCTCTCTCTTTTGAGAGATTTTTGCTATAGGGCATGTGTGTTCACCAGAGAATCAGAGAGACAGAAAGCAAGAAATTACCCCCAGGCAGGATGGCCATGCTGCAATACCTTCTCCTCCAGTCACCTCTCAGGATTTTGGGCACATACATACATGCACATAGAATGTTTCAAGCCACTGGGCCCAGGACTCAAACCATGGTTGACTACATGGGAGTCCAATGACATGACCATTACGCCATCTGCTGGTCCCAAGATTTCTCTTTCTTTGTCATTGTGGTCCATGGACAAAAGTCATAGTTGCAAGTGGGTGAGGTCACAACTGCCAAAAGCCCATCTGGAGGTAGAGTAGGGTGCTCCAGAAAGCCCCTTTGTGAGGCCCAGTTGTGGGATGTGTTGGAAATCTGGGGTATAGCTCTGTCCCCCTGAAACCAGGGAGGGAGGGTGCCTTTCTGAACACCCCTTAACAGCTAAGCAGAACTCAAGAATGCAAAGAAAATAACCACAAAAGCAGGAGCTGTCATCCTGAAATAAAGACTGTGCAGTTGAATTAATCGGAACACGCACACCCTGGTGCCTCTGAACCGGTCCCTTCTGCCCCCAGGCGTCATGTCTTCCCAGCCCAGGTGCCTCTGCCTGAGGTCCTGCAAGCCTTCGTCCCATTTTCAGGGCAGCATCCCACACCCCAAGCCTGGTGGAGGTGTGCCAGAAGTCCATGTGTGGCCCCAACACAGCCCATGCCCTGGGTGTGCAGCTGCACCTCAGAAAGTGAGCACGGGTGGGCATTTCATTCCTTCCTGAAGGAAAAAAACAAAATGAAGGCATTATGGCACACACCACATCCATCAAAGGCAAGGAACCTGTCCACGCCAGCACATCAGGCCTGGGCAGTGTTCCAGAAGCACCTGTCAGACCCGGCCCTCCACCACTGTGGCCCTCAGCTGGGCTTTGACCCGAGCCCTGTGATCATGCGAAAGCAACAGAGGTGTCCTGTTTATATTCGTGGAGGGCTCCCGGGGAGCCCGGGCCGCTGCTCCTGACTGGCCGCGCCCTTCACTTTCTCCTCCGCTTCAGTACTCCCGGAGGCTGCTTCCTGGGTTTGATATTTCCCCCCGCTATGGCACTCAGTTCTTTCCTAAGAAAAGGTCCACCTGCCTCCTAGCTGGCATGTGAACTTGAGCTTCTGGGTGTGACTCCTTCATGCTGTCATGACATGCTCCTGGTGGCCATGTCTTTGCACACCACTTGGAGTTGGAATTTCACGAGAGGGGGCACGGCAGAGCCCAGTGGAGAGTTTATGCTGGAGTCTCTGTCCTGAAAACCCGACCTCCCCTTTCCCTGACTTTCTTCGAAGCCTTTCTTTTAGAGCGTGGGTCTCACCATCTCTTCTTTGTCTAAGACGCCCAGAACCCCAACCAGCCTTGGCAGCCAGTGAGCGAGCGAACGAGCCAGCTTGCTGCCAAGAGGTGCCACCCCTGGGCCCTGGGGTCGGCGGCCCCTCATCCTGCTTCACCGCACGGTGCTCTCTTTTCCCTCCACCCGCCCTCAGAAGCGCCGGCATATCCCAGAGGAGCCAACAAACAAATGGAAGCAGAGGGTTAAGACAGCCATGGCAGGGGTGAAATTGGTACTTTTCTATTTCCGGGCAACGCGAGTCTTGACTGTTTGCAGGCCATCAGAGTCCATTGTGTTTTTCCTCAACAAACTCTTGACTGTTGTATTTTTTTTTTTTTTAACATTCACATCTATGTCTTTGCCTTCCTTTGGCACCCGGCGAGCCCAGCCGAGGGTTGCGATGTCACTGCATGGCTATGGTGGGTCCACTGGGGTGGGTGGGGGGTAGCTGCGGCTTTCTTGGGAGCTCGTGAAATGTGCTTGTCACGATTGCCTGCGAGCAAGTCTTGGTCGTCTTGTTAACACGCATGCCACCCACCCCTGGAATGAGTGACCTCCAGTGTGTTGTTAGTGTCAGTGTTCTATGACCTAATCCTGCATTTTCCTGTTTGAAAATCCACCCTCAGGTTAGTGACAAGCTTCTACCTAAGGTTTCTCCAGACCAAAGCATCCCTAGGCCCTGAGAGCCTTCAAGCCATATGTCACCATAGTCCAAAGTTGCTGCAGTGTTTCAACTTGCCGTGCCAGTTGCTTGTTTCAACTTGCTCCCCAAGGAAAAATAACTATTATGGTCTGGGTGGCAAAAGACGAAACATCGTAGATCTCTAGCCCTGGGAAGAAATTGGATTCCAAGAGCAGGCTTCTCCCAGATGTGGGCCGCATAGTCCTTAGACAAGCGTGGGTGATCATGCCCCTGACAGAGGAACCACGTTTTCAACAACGGCTACTTCTGTTTTGACGTAGCATTGCTTCCTGGGAGATAAGGCCCTGCGTGCTTCTTTGAACACGAGGCGTTTGCATTTGTTCATCTCCTGCAGGCATTTTAAAGGATTTTCTGGGTATTTCTATTGTCTAGGTTGTCCGTGCACGCACACACACACGCGCACACACGTGCACACACACACGTACGTACGCAGGCAGCTCTTCTCTGTGATGGTCCCCAGCAAGTGACCCAGCTTTGTTTGATGTTGTAGACTGACAAGGTGAAACTGACCTGGAGGGACCGGTTCCCAGCCTACTTCACTAACTTGGTTTCCATCATCTTCATGGTAAGTTCTGGAAGGAGGAAATCGGGGATACCCACAGGGAGTGGTCAGCGCCTGTGGAGACGGGTCAGCTGTGATGCGGTGGTGCCATTCGTCCCACCTCCCAGCACCTAACCTAGTGGCTGGGCAAGGACTCGATCTTCCCAGAGGAGTTAGGCCCTAAATGAAAGTGAACCCAGACAGACAGCTGTATGCTGAACAAGTGTGTCATTATAGCCGGCTCCCCTCCCAGTCTCAGGCAGCCACCAGCCAAAAGGGACTTATCCCAGGGGTGGGAAAGGGGGATGATCCTATCAAACCCCTACAATGGAAGGGTGCCAGGGTTCTGCGGTGAGCCCCAAGAAAGCTCTGCACACCTAGGGTACATGTGAGATGATTTCGGGTGTTCCCTGATACACAACTTTCATGTTGACAGTGACACATTTATTTAAGTAACTAGTCATTCGACCTTGGGATTGTATAGGTATCATTTAAGATGAAACTGAGGTGTTTCTAAGAAAAGCCATTAATCAAAGCACAGAGACAAGACCGAAATCAGAGTGGGGCTCCTCACATGACCATGGGTGTACGGCTGACCTGCTGACAGAGGCCTCCTGGCTCTTAGGGAATGTCGACCCTGGAGACTTCAACCCAAGCTGGTTCTGAGAACCTCGCAGCCTCACAGTTGGCTGGTCCTGATATCATCCCCTTCCTGGTGATGGGGAAATGGGGGCCTAAAGTGTGCACCCCTCTCCCTGGTCACAAGTCCCAAGGTAGCGGAACTAGATACCAGTCGGATCCCATCAGATGCAGTCAGGCAGTCTGCTCCAAGAGCCTGCCGTTCAGTATGGGCGTGGAGAGATGGAGGCAGGGGTTCTTAGCTTTCTGGGTCGAGTGGGGAGCCCAGAGCCCCCTAACTGCACGACGGAAAGATGTGTGAGGACCCAATCCCCCTTATCCTCTCAGACAGGGTAAGAGGAACCTCTGCTGGTGTAGAGGAATTCAGAGAAGGGCAGCCTCCATGATGGAGACCACAGACCACTGCCCTTTACTCTGGAGGAGGGAACCACTCAGTCGAGACAGGAAAGACTGCAGTCCTCTCTGGGCAACTCAGTGTGGGAGTGGGCTCAGCCTCCTTTGGAGGTGGCGTGTCCCCTCCATTCAGGCACCAGGCCAGGTGCTGGGGGATAACCAGAGAGATGTCCCTGCCACAGAGCATCCCCAGCCCTCGCCCAGCCAGGGACAGGGAGGGCTCAGGCAGCCACACCTGCCCCGAGGCTCTGCTGTTTCTAGTAAAGAAGCAGCAGTGTCATCAGCAGAAGGACCAGTGAGGGGGTGGGAAGGAGAAGGATTGTCTTGGGTTGGTCCTGTAGCTCTATAAAGCCACCATAAGCACTGGCTTCTCTGGCCTTCTGCTTGCCTAGCCTGTGGATATGTTTCCTTTTGATCACAATATGGCTGGGGCCCTTCCCACCACTCCCCCT
>NW_006209345.1:406575-409138 GCF_000334495.1 Tupaia belangeri chinensis | reverse complement strand
CTTCTTCCTTAGCCTGTGGATGTGTTTCCTTTTGATCACAATATGGCTGCTCCATCTCCAACATCACCTCTGCTCTCCAGGCAAGAAGGAGAGAAAAGACTAGTAGGGAGGAGATGAGCTAATGGAGGCTGCCCCTATTTGAAGGTCCTTTCCCAGAAGACCTCCCCACTAACCCCGCTAACATCATCTCGTTGGTCAGAAGCCTCTCTCATGGCCACACCAGTCTGCGAAGAGGCTGAGAAAGGAGCACATTGTCATCCCGGCAGAGGCAGGATAATGGAGTGAGGGCAGAGGGCTGTTGGCAGGGAAGCAGTCCACTCTCCTCCCCAGCCCTCATGGCCCTGGTGAACCCCTGTCACAAGCAATTCACTTTCATGGGCTGATGAGAACTTAACTTTGATGCAACTCAAGAGTGTATTCAGTCAACAAATGTGGGTAAAGCACCTGTGGAGTGTCTAGTTCTGGAGAAACCTGTGTGAGCAAACCAGTCAAATCCTGCCCTTGGACACCTTCCCTTCCAGAGGGGAGATCGCACCCAGGCAGGGGCACTGCTGTAGGGCTGCCTGTCATAGGGGCATGCTGGCCCTCTGGTGGGGGGTGCGCCTGCTGCGTTGGAAAGCCTCCCTGGCTGAGTCACTCTGCAGGCCCTACGTCCCATCTGTACCTCCTCACACTGGCACAAAGCATGTGGCCAGGGCGGGGCCAGGGAGGGGCCCCTTGGCAGGACTGAGGGCTTTTCCAAGGAAAGCCCTTGTTCCCTGGAGCTGCCCAGGGAGTGGTACCCACACTTCACAGCAAGACTGGACTGCCCCTCCATCAGGGTGGGGCGTGGGTTGCAGACGTTTTCCTGGACAGGGTGTGGTCACTACTTAGTCACCAGCAGATGTCTGCAGTGTTAATAGCCCAAGGTTTAAAACCAGAGCTTTCGTAGAAGGTGTATGAATGCTGTGGGCTCCCCCTGGGGTATCAACAAACCACATTGTCCCTTGGCATAACCGGGAGACAGAACACCCAAACCTCCCTGGGCCTGTCCTGAGAGCCACATGTGACCACGCTGGAGGAGCAAGGCCTGCCCCCTTGCATGAGAGCAAATGTGTAATATCCCGGGACGCAAAGGAACAAGACAGCACAGGCCGGGGTGGTCCACACTTGGCTGAAAACCTCAGCTCTGCCGTGTGCTTCCATCTTACCCCCCTCTCCCATCCATCCGCAGTGAGTCTCCGGAGTGGGCATCCACGTCCCTGAGCAGGGCAGGGCAAGGACTCGATCTTCCCAGAGGAGTTAGGCCCTAAATGAAAGTGAACCCAGACAGACAGCTGTATGCGGAACAAGCGTGTCATTATAGCTGGCTCCCCTCCCAGTCTCAGGCAGCCACCAGCCCCAGCCGTATGGAATGTTCTGGTCCCACAGTGGGTTTGGCTCAAAGATGAACCAGAAGGATGGTGGTGGCTCCTGGGTAGGCTGGGAGAAGGGACCCAACCCAGTCCCACCCAGACCTTCAGCACTGCCCACCCAGAGCCAGGTCACCCCACATGCCACCCTACTTCTAACAGGGCAAGATCCCCAGGAAGTGGCCGTGAGGGCAGCACACCTCAGCCTAGCTGTCCACCTGAGAATGTCACTGCTTCCATCAGGGTCACCCTTGAGGTTGAGGGGAGAAGCCCCACCTAAGAGTCAGTCTGCTGTGGGGGTTGCAGCCACATTGTCTTGCTTGGGGACAGTGGGCAGGAAAGACGACGTCGTGCTTGGGCTCTGCTGTGGGCAGCGGGAATAACTTCAGGCTTGAGTGGACACTCCTACTGAATCCTGGCTGCCAAGCTGACGACCTGGCCTGCCCATGTGACCTCTCTGAACATCAGTGTCCCCCTCCATACAGCAGACGCCAGCCCTCGTTCATCTGCCCATGGCAGGCCAGCACTCGCTGAGCCCCTAGCATCTGCTGGGTGCTCAGGAAATGTCACTCTGTTTTGAAGTGGGAGGGTGGGAACAGAGCTGGGCCAAGGAAGGATGGGGACGGGGAGGGGAGCCCCAGCTGGGCCCCCAGCCAAAAGACTGTCACCCACCCCCTGCAGATTGCTGTGACATTCGCCATTGTCCTCGGCGTCATCATCTATAGAATCTCCACAGCCGCCGCCCTAGCCATGAACTCCTCCCCCTCCGTGCGGTCCAACATCCGGGTCACCGTCACAGCCACGGCGGTCATCATCAACCTGGTGGTCATCATCCTCCTGGATGAGGTGTACGGCTGCATAGCCAGGTGGCTCACCAAGATCGGTGAGTGCCCACACTGGGGACTGTGCTCCAGGACCAGGCAGCCCGTGTCACCTCCCTCTTGCTGTGGCACTTGGCTTGTTACTTAACTTTTCTGAGCCCTGGTTCCCTGTCTGTGTATGAGGCCCTTGGCTCTGGCACTCCCGAGAGAGCTGAGGGAAGTACAGCCGGCATCAGGACTCGGGGTTGGGGCTGTCACGCAGCAGCACCAGTCTTACCCGTGTCCCTCCCTCCAGAGGTCCCAAAGACTGAGAAGAGCTTTGAGGAGAGGCTGATCTTCACGGCGTTCCTG
>NW_006209345.1:403330-406559 GCF_000334495.1 Tupaia belangeri chinensis | reverse complement strand
TGAAGTTCGTGAACTCCTACACCCCCATCTTTTATGTGGCTTTCTTCAAAGGCAGGTAGGGGCCTCCTCAGTCTTTCCCAGCTCACTTGTCCATGTGCAGTGCGGGCGCTCCCCTGCCGAGGCCCAGGCAGAGCAGTCCGTGTGGCTTCCACTGAGGTTCCAGAGCAATGGGGAACACAGGCAGCGGGAACACTAGAGAACAGGGAGCCCGGGCAGCAGCAAGCTTCCGGTGCTCCCTCGGCAGGTAGGGCTGAGTCCAGAGTGCACAGCCATAGGAGAGCAGGGTGTGAGAAGCGTGGCCGCCCACCAGCTGAGTGATGGCCAGGGTTCCTAATGGGGCCAACCTTGTCCTAGATTCTCTGGAGCCAACCCACCATGATGCCCCCCACCCCTCGTGCCAGTGGGCAGGTGTGATCTCAGAACCCTTCCAAAAGCCTCTTCCTCAGCATCCTGCAATTACAAGTGCCATGCCCACCCTCTCACCCCGGGGTTCTAGAGCCCTGCTGAAGTGAGGTTCAGTCTACCCCGAAAGTGTCCACGAGGAACACGCCCTCAGAGCCCCAACACCATCCCACCAGAAGGTGAGAGGTCATCTCTCCTCACCCAGGTGGCCCAGGTTTCAGAGAGATTCCATGCCAGCTATCTCCTGACCCCACCGTGGAGCTGGTACAGCTTCGCTCAGGGCAGCTCAGGAAGCCTGTGGTTGTAGGCACGAGGTGGTCTTTGACTTCATTCCCTCCTGGATTTCCTTCCCCTGTCTGTCTCTTTGCCTCAAAGTTTCCCATTGAAGCAGTTATCCCAGAGGACTTCAAAAAGTTCATGGAAAATGGAATTAAAAAACAAATTTCTTGGGACCAACAGATGGCGTAATGATTACATCGCTGGACTCCCATGTAGTCGACTGAGGTTTGAGTCCTGCACCTGGCGACTTGAAACTCATGCCAGGCGCATGTGCATGTGTGCCCAAGATCTCCAGAGGAGAATGGAGAAGGGACGGTGGCATGGCCATACTCCTTGGGGGGTGATTTCTTGCTTTCTGTCTCTTTCTGTCTCTTGGACGAGTGCACGCACCCTAGAGCAAAAAAATAAAATATTTCTATCAAAAACAAATTCACAGCAGGCACTTGTGCATGCATACCCAAAATTGCAAGAGGAGACTGGAGGAGAAGGGGTTGCAGCGTGGCCATCCCCCGGGCGGGGCGGGGGGGGGGATTTCTCGCTTTCTGTCTCTGTATCTCTCTCTCTCTCCAGTGAACATGCATGCCTTATTTTTTTTTTTTTTTGTAGAGGTTTTCGCTATAGGGCGTGTGCACTCGCCAGACAGACAGAGAGAGACAGAGAGATAGAAAGTGAGAAATCACCCCCCAGGGGGGATGGCCACACCACAATCCCTTCTCCTCCATTCTCCTCTCGGGATCTTGGGCACACACGCACACACGCCTGGCGTGAGTTTAAGCCACCGGGTCCAGGATGCGAACCGCGGTCGACTATGTGGGAGTCCAGCAACATAGCCATTACACTAACTACTGGTCCCCAAAATCTCTTTTTTTAAAAAAAAATGAAAGAATAAATTTCTTTTGGTCCAAAGAAATATATATTTTTGAAACCTATGCATAATATTTTTATAATATGTATTTCCCAGAAACTTTTCGAAGACCCCTTGTATTTTCTCACTCCTCTGCATCTGGGAATCAAACATCGGCCAATAGAAAACAACAGTGGCCGTCTTTAGCGATACAGTCGGGCAGGGGGAAAGTCCTGTAAATGCACGCTGAGGCTCAGGCTGCAGGAATCAGCCCCGCAGCCACCTCCTGAGAGGTCTCTCCAGAGCCCAGACTCTCCTTCTCTCTGATGACCTCCTCCAATCGTTTCAGGTTTGTGGGACGCCCGGGCGACTACGTGTATATTTTTCGTTCTTTCCGAATGGAAGAGGTAAGTGAGACTGTATACATTCCGGCAGTCCCTTTCGCGTTGCTCTTCCAGTGTCTACACAGTGACCTTGGATGACTCAAATGATGCATATTTGCTACTCCAGTCGTGACTGTTTCTTTCATTGTTGTTAAAATCTTCTGTTTTTCACCCAGCAAGATCTTATTTCGCGTGTCCATGTAGAATTTTTTTAAAATAAAGTCTCTGGGACCAGCAGATGGCATAATAGCCACATCACTGAACTCCCATGTGGTTGACCGTGGTTTGAGTCCCAGACCCTGGGCTTAAAACTCACACTGGGTGCATGTCCGTGCGTGCCCAAGATCCCAAGAGGAGAATGGAGAAGAAGGGATTGCAGTGTGGCCCTCCCCCCAGGGGGAGATGTCTCGCTTTCTGTCTCTCTGTCTCTCGAGAGAACGCAGCCTATAGTAAAAATGTCTCTAAAGAAATAATAATAAAATAAATTTTCTTCAGGGTCAGTGACTCTGTAAGACTCTGAACAGTTCACTCCAGTTAAGATGAATGAATGAGGAAAAGAACATGACCTTACGTTTTCATGTCAGCGTCGAAATGCCCACCTCTGTGCCTCAAACAATGACGGTGATAGGTGGCATCTTGGAGTGGTTCTGGCTATGGAGCACCAGCCCCACTCCTACTGCCGAGTCCTGGTCCGTGGCCTTGTTCCACTTGTCCCATGACCAGTGGCCCCAACAGACCAAGCTGTGGTGGTCCAAATCTCAGCATTTCCCATTCACAGACTAGTTCAGCATATCAGAAACTAAGGATGTGGGTCTTCCTGATACAGAGCCTTTGAAAGAGTGCAGAGGCAGGGCCCGGCATCAGGGACAGGGCGATCAGGCATCTGGAGTGCAGCGTGGAGGTTGAACCACCCGCGTGCAGGCCCTTCTTTGTGCATGCCAAGTTTTAGGCCCACAGTGATGGGTGTTTGCGAAAAGCCCACAACAGGGCCAGTCTGTGGCATGGTGGTTAAGGCAGCTGGATCACACATGGCCGTCTGTGAAGTTTGGGGCCTGGACCCAGCAGCTTGAGAAACACATCAGGTACGTGTGTGTGCTTGGGACTCAGAGATGATCACTGTGCCCCAAAGGTCACAGGTACCCCTTATATCCTCTTTGCTTAGATAAGTTAAATTTCTTGCTTACAAAGGCATCTAACCCATTGTCAGCTGCTTCCTGGTCCTTGGCCTAAAGTGACATAAGCTCACTGAGGGCAGGGGTATTAGGCGGGCCACATTGCTGCAGGACCTGCCTACTGAACAGGCCCAGCAGATGGGCAGCCA
>NW_006209345.1:399679-403299 GCF_000334495.1 Tupaia belangeri chinensis | reverse complement strand
GCGGTACTTAGGAAAAGAGGAGGAGCCTGAGGTCAAGCCCTTCCACTGCCCATCCTTGGCAATGTGCCCCTTCTCTGAACCTTAGTCCCAGCTCCTGTGATCTGTGGGTGCAGTAGATTGGTGTCCTGAGGCTGCCACGGATGACAAACTGCAAACCAGGTGGCTTAAAATAACTAAAATGTATTCCCTCACTGATTTGGAGGTCAGAAGTCCAAGATAGAGGTGTTGGCAGGTCTGGGATTCCTCCAAAGGCTCCAGAGGAGGAGTCTTCCTGCCTCTTCCAGCCTCTGGCATTGCTGGAAATCCTTGGTGTTTCTGGATGCATTAGTCCAATCTCTGCCTCTTCACACAGTCTTCTACCCTCTGTTTCCTGAGTTTGCTTTGTTTTTAATTTGCTATAGTTCATGTGCAATTAATGGAGAGAGACAGAGAGAGAGGGAAAGTGAGAAAGAAGACCAGGGAGAATGGCCACATTGCAGTCCCTTCTCCGTTTCCCCCTGGGAATTTGGGCATACACGCACACATGCCCAGTGTGATTCTCAAGTTGCCCATGCAGTTAATTATGTAGGATCCCACTGCCTTAACTACCATGCCACCAGCCAGCCCTGTGTTTTCTTATAAGGACACCAGTTGGTGATCATGGCCCATCCTACTCCAGTGCGACCTTGTCTGAGTTTGAGTACACCTGTGAAGGCCCATGGGGTTATGATTTGAGCATGTCTTCTCAGAGTACACAAGTGAGCCTACAACTCAAGGGGTGACCTGCCCCAGCCCCTCTCCCTGTGCTGGCTGCAGTCCTCTGCCAGGGTCCTGGAGGGGCTTTCCTGAAGGGGATGCTGATGCACCTGCTCTCTGTCCCGCAGTGTGCCCCAGGGGGCTGCCTGATGGAACTCTGCATCCAGCTCAGCATCATCATGCTGGGGAAGCAGCTGATCCAGAACAACCTATTTGAGATTGGTATCCCGTGAGTAGCAGCCCACCTTGGCCAGGGCCCCGACTGGACCTTGGGGTGCTGGGTGGGCTCCTGGGGTGCTCTGGGTTAACAGGTAGTCACCTGTCAGAATGGAGCTCTAGAAACAGGGAAGTGGTAAGGTCGGAGAATGAGGGAGGGAGAAGACAGGGCACATCAACCCATGGTGGGCAGAGGCAAGGGAGGAAGCTCCTTAAACTGGCTGAGAATGCGGAGACCAACAGGTGCCCCAACCCCATACGTGGCTCCCTGGTTGGCAGGTGGAGGGCCAGGGGTTTGACCCCCTTACCTTGTGTCCTTTGGAAATCTGTGTCTCGTTCCCTTCTTCCCAAAGGCAGCCACTCTCTGGGGTCAGGAACACGTTAGACCATGGCTGTGGTCCACCCTCTATCTCTCATGTCCACCTGGGCATGGCCAGCCCCTGCTGTTCTCAGGTCCCTGACCCCTGCATATTAGATGGTCTTCCCCACCCCATACCCATTTCCTTATGTAGCACAAAAAGCCATGATGCTAGGACCCCTACCTCCCAGGGAGAGGAAAGATCATGCAGGAACTACTGCAGACTAGTTAGTGCAGGGTTTGCAACGTAGCCCATACCCACCTTCCTGAAACCTGCGACCTCATGCTGCTTTCAGGAAAATGAAGAAGTTCATCCGCTACCTGAAACTGAAGAGGCAGAGCTCTCCTGACCACGAGGAATACGTCAAGAGGAAGCAGCGCTACGAGGTGGATTACAATCTGGAGCCCTTCGCAGGCCTCACCCCAGAGTACATGGAAATGAGTGAGTGACGTCCTCAGAGGCAGGGCCTCTGGAGCCCAAGACAGGCAGGTGACATCAGGATAGGAAGAGGCCTGCATGCCACCTGCAGGGGACAGAGGGCCACAGGGGTGTGTGATGTCTCCAGAAATACAGGCAGGTGACATCAGGATAGGAAGAGGCCCAGATGCCACCTGCAGGGGACAGAGGGCCGCAGGGGTGTGTGATGTCTCCAGAAACACAGTGCCTGATACTCCTCTGAAAGCATCGGCAAAGAGGAGGGGAGGAGAGATGCACAGACACCTGGCCCAGGACGGGGCTCCCTCGGGTAGTGAGCCTCTCCGTTCTGGGTCAGGCTCTGCCTTCTGAAGGCTCCGGGCAAGCAGCTGCAGTACCTGGGCGCAATCCTGTCAGCCCGCCTGACAGCCAGGCTATGCAGCTTTCCCTTGTCCCTCGCCCTCCTTCCAGCAGCCGGACGCCTGGCCCCACCAAACTGCAAAGCTCTGCTCCACATAGGGCCCCGAACAGTTTGGGGCACTTCGTCCAAACCCCAGGGCCCTTCGACTCACCGGCCCTTCCTGGCGGTGAGCCCCCCAGAGGCAGATGTCAGGGCTTGCTCACCCGTGGGCAGCCGCCAGTGCAGAACAGCACCCACAGGGACCCAGAGATTGAGCTCGTCACCCTCAAGCCTATCATTGCCCAGGATGCCAGAGGTGGTGACACAGAACTTTTTCTTTTTTTTTGGAGAGGTTTTTGCTATAGGGCATGTGTGTTCACCAGACAGACAGAGAGAGACATAGAGACAGAAAGTGAGAAATCACCCCCCAGGGGAGATGGCCACACCACAATCGCTTCTCCTGCATTCTCCTCTCGGGATCTTGGGCACGCACGCACATGCGCCCAGCATGAGTTTAAGCTGTGGGGTCCTGGACACGAACCACGGTCGACTACATGGGAGTCCAGCGACATAGCCATTACACTAACTGCTGGTCCCCAATACGTAACTTTTGAGAGTGGGCAGAGGGGAGAGGAGAAAAGGCCAGGTACAGGCTGCACAGCCCCCTGACACCCAGACCCTGTCTTGCCCCTCGCCCTCCGGCTTCCTCTGTTCTGGCCTCCTTGCCATTCCCCAAACACAGGGAGCTCAGGCCTGCCATGGGGCCTTCGCACGAGCTGTGCCCCTCCTGGAATGCTCTTGTCTAGATACTGCCTGGGTCACTCTCCCCCTTTCTCCAGGGCTCTGCTCAGAATGTTCCCCACTGGGGCGGCCGGGGGGGTGGGGGGTGTCTTCCCTGACCACCATGTTTAAAGGTGCAGCCGCTCCCCAACAGCCATGACCCCCTGCCTGCTTTCTCCCCACCAGGGTTTTACATTGCTGAACACTGACATCTTTAACCTTCACTGCTTTTGGTCTCTCCCAGTAGATCCACAGTCCTGTGAAGACAGGGCCTCTGCTTCCTGTTCTTCGCTCCAATTCCCCTTCATGCCCCTTCCCCTAGAGCAGGTGTAGGTACCCAGTGTGTGCTGAGTATGTGTTTTCTGAGTGGATAATGACTGAAGGCAGTGAGGCAGACTCACACAGCCGGGTCCCAGCATAGAGTGGCCCCAGCCATCACAGGCAGCTTCTCAAAAATCCTGGTTTCAAGGCCCATTCCTGGTCTGCATGGGGTGAGGCTGGAACTCTGCATTTTTAACAAACACCAGGTGCGGCTTGACAGGCTTGGAAGTGAGGGCAGCAGAGGCCTCAACTTGGAAGGAGGGAGGACAGGGTGACCTTGAGCGGCAGCTAGATACAAGTGGTCCTGTTTAATTGTACTGCGAGCACCTCCCATTGTCCGTGTCCCCAACAAGCCACTCCAGCTCCCTGAGTGGCTGGGCGAGAAGGAACGTGAC
>NW_006209345.1:397818-399669 GCF_000334495.1 Tupaia belangeri chinensis | reverse complement strand
TGTCAGCGCGCGCCCCTCCCGTCCTCCTTCCCCCAAAAAAGCCACTCCAGCTCCCTGAGTGGCTGTGCAAGAAGGACCTTGCCGTTGGCTCAGGACAAGGATCCTAAGTGTTTGCTCAGGGACTATTCTGTTTTCTCCTGGAATAAAATCCAAAGTGGGTGGGCTGCCCCCCAGGCCTACGGGCTACTCCTGTTGAACAGTGTAGACTCAGCCGTGGGGCCTGGAGTGGGCCTCTCCTGCTGGCCACAGTCACAGGCCTGGCCTTACTCAGGGAAGACCCTGAGGATGATAGATACAAGGAAAATCCAACCTGTGATTAGCCAAGAAACCTGATTGTTTCCCTGGGTTTCCCTTTTCCTGGTGGCTGGAGGCTGCAGGCTGCATTCTGTGTTTCTCGTGGGTTAGTGCAGCGGGGTCCCTGGAATGGGCTTCTCCTGTCCGCCAGTCCCCGACCCTGCTCCCTACCATCAGGGCACACCTGCACCTCCCAGCTTACTCTCCATCTTGCCCTCTACCAGGCTTCTCCTCAAAAGAGGCCTCAGGCTGGACACCCGAAGCACACAGATGCAGACAGATTGGAAGGAAAGGCCAAGCTCTGAGTGTCCCACCCAGCCCCAGCCCTGGCCGCATCTTGGATTCTCCTCCACCTTCTTCCCATTAGTACCAGAGGCCACAGCATCCCTTCCCACCTGGGCAAGCCAGCACAGCCTGGGCCTCAGCAGCTCCGGCCTCCTGCCCAGCTCCCATTCCCCCAGCAGATGGTTCCAGGGGCTTCAGATAGGACCACGGGCATCCACTGAGCCGTCCCCCCCAGCCACCTGATGCAGAGGAGAGCTTCCCGGGATAGTACTCGGGCTCTCAGCAGGGCTAGCGAGAGGCCAGCTGATAGAGCTGCAGGAGGGAGCTCGCACGTATGGCACACTTGATCCGCCCTGAGCACAAACAATTCCCACACTCAGGCCCAGGCTGACATTCTGCCGGCTTCCTTATTTACTGCCTGGCACTGGGCACACTTGGACTGGGTCCTGCTGTGCAGTTCCTGAACCAGCTTCCCCTAGGCGCCCGGATCCATTCAGTAACCTTTCCCTGACCTTACCGTCCAAGCTCAGCCCTATCAGCTGCTCTTCCAAAGCTGAGGCAGCCCCAGGCCAGTGTGTACACAGGCTGCTCACCAGCGGCGAGGGCTGTGAGGCAGAGGGCCTGATCATCCTACACAGTAGGACCTGCCTGGCTCCCAGAGGCCCCTGGGAGGGGAAGTTTAGGGCTCAACAGGTTCTAGAAGATGTGCACAGGCATGTGGCGGCCCTGAGGAACCTCTGCCATGCACACAGTAGGGCCACACCCAAGTCCCTTCCCAGCCAGGTGAGGAAGGGCCCCTGAGCTCATGGGGGTCTTTTTGCCCATTGGTTATGATTTTATAAGATTAGGCCAATGATTGGTGAACATCCCTATTACTCAAGAGTCACAATGGGGACCATTGTGGCATGGTGGTTAAGGTGCTGGACACTCCCACATGGCCAATCACAGTTTGAATACCAGACCTGGTGGCTTGCTTTCTCACTTTCCTTCTCTCTCTCTCTCTGTGTGTATCTCTCTCTGGTCAAATTAAAATAAATAAATGAATACATATTTTTTAAAAAAAAAGAGTCACACACTGAGATTCAGGGCAGAGTCTAGAATTCTTCCTTCTGCCCCTCCTGGTCTGGACGTCACTCACGGTCATGGGGGTACACTCTAGGAGCCCTTCCTCTGCATCTGCAGGTGGATGCATGCAGATGGGCTTGTTGGGTGCAGGACGCCAGCCAGACGCAGAGTCTGTTGAGTTGAGCTCTGGGTGTGGGCAGTAGGTAT
>NW_006209345.1:396744-397493 GCF_000334495.1 Tupaia belangeri chinensis | reverse complement strand
ACAGGCGAGTGTGTACACAGGCTGCTCACCAGCGGCGAGGGCTGTGAGGCAGAGGGCCTGATCATCCTACACAGTAGGACCTGCCTGGCTCCCAGAGGCCCCTGGGAGGGGAAGTTTAGGGCTCAACAGGTTCTAGAAGATGTGCACAGGCATGTGGCGGCCCTGAGGAACCTCTGCCATGCACACAGTAGGGCCACACCCAAGTCCCTTCCCAGCCAGGTGAGGAAGGGCCCCTGAGCTCATGGGGGTCTTTTTGCCCATTGGTTATGATTTTATAAGATTAGGCCAATGATTGGTGAACATCCCTATTACTCAAGAGTCACAATGGGGACCATTGTGGCATGGTGGTTAAGGTGCTGGACACTCCCACATGGCCAATCACAGTTTGAATACCAGACCTGGTGGCTTGCTTTCTCACTTTCCTTCTCTCTCTCTCTCTGTGTGTATCTCTCTCTGGTCAAATTAAAATAAATAAATGAATACATATTTTTAAAAAAAAAAGAGTCACACACTGAGATTCAGGGCAGAGTCTAGAATTCTTCCTTCTGCCCCTCCTGGTCTGGACGTCACTCACGGTCATGGGGGTACACTCTAGGAGCCCTTCCTCTGCATCTGCAGGTGGATGCATGCAGATGGGCTTGTCGGGTGCAAGATGCCAGCCAGACGCAGAGTCTGTTGAGTTGAGCTCCGGGTGTGGGCAGTAGGTATCCTGCTGTTCTGGGCCCAGGCCACATGACAGGGCTGACCAG
>NW_006209345.1:394233-396713 GCF_000334495.1 Tupaia belangeri chinensis | reverse complement strand
TCCCTACAGTCATCCAGTTTGGCTTTGTCACCTTGTTCGTCGCATCCTTCCCCTTGGCCCCACTGTTTGCACTGCTGAACAACATCATTGAGATCCGCCTGGACGCCAAAAAGTTCGTCACCGAGCTCCGAAGGCCGGTGGCCGTCAGGGCTAAAGACATCGGTGAGTGACAGTGGCGGTAGTGGGTTCTGAGTGTGGGGAGGAGGTGCTGGTCTTCAGGAGCTGGAACCAGAGCTGGCCACGTGGGATCAAGAGCTGTGTCCCCCATAGGGGCTCCTCGCTCCACTGTTCCAGAGGGGCCTGGAGGGCAGCGATGCAAACCTCCAGGCTGACCTGCCTGTCCCCAAACTTTCACTTCTAAAATGGATGGCCAAGGAGGACATTGCAAGAAGTGAGCGTCTCGGGTGTCTGCCTGCCAGGCAGACCTGAACCTGCTCCTTCACGAGACCCAGAGACGCATTTCATCCCTGATTGTTCTCAGCACCCCAACTCCACCAATTGTGTGGCCCCAGAGCCCAGGGTTAGAACAGTGGGGAAAGTAACATGAGCGTCTTAGCAAGCATCCTGCATAGGGCATCAGGGCCTCACTTACTATTAACAAAAGAAAAGAAAAAGGAAAAAAACGAGCCCCTTCTATAGACAATGGAACTATTAACAAAAGAAAAGAAAAAGGAAAAAACAAGCCCCTTCTATACTCAATGGAAGAACAGCCTGAGCTATTGCTTCATTTGCTCAACTTGGGCTTGTTAACCCGAATCACTAAGTGAGGCCTAGTCCATGTAGAGGAGGGGCCTAGGGGCAAAGGGGAGGCAGCTTTAAGATCAGCATAAGAAATAACCTTACAGGGGCCAGTGAGTGGTGCAGTGGTTAAGGTACTGGATCCCCACATGGCTGACTTTCGTTCAAGTCCCTGATCTGGCAGCTTGCTTTCTCTTTCTCTCCCTATCTCTGGTGAGTACACATGCTCTATTACAAAAATGTTTAAATAATAATAAAAACTGAAATGAAATAAATGATTCTTTAAAAAATGAAAAGAAAAGCAAAAAGAACCTTATAGGGAGGGATCCCACATGGTCAGCCACAGTCTTGAGTCCTGAACCTGGTGGCTTGAAAATCCCTCTAAGCACGTGTGCATGCATGCACAAAATCCCAAGAGAAGAATGGAAGAGAAGGGCTTGCACCCAGCTTTGAGAGTGATTTCTCACTTGCCCTCTATCTTTCTCTGTTGAGTACACATGTATCTTTCTCCGTTGAGTACACATGCAATATGACAAAAACCTAAAAAGAAGAATACTGTTATAATAATGCAGGGTGTGAGTAGATTGCTTTGTGGGTAGTGAGTTCCCTGTCAGCACAATCATTTAAGCAGAGACAGAGTGACCATCTGTCTGTGAAGAACAGGGACAGAGGAGACCCCATAGGCAGGGCTCCAGAGCCCCACCCATGCCTCAGCCAGAGGGGACCCTCACCAATGAGGACAATGCCCACCTTTCTTAAAGTAGGACCCAATTTTCAGGTGAAAACAAAATGACAAAAATACATTCATTTTAGCTTGTATTTAACACAGCTTTAGTTCGAAGGTTGCCTCTGTGCTAGAACTTGGAATAAACAAAAGACCGAATTACATGTTAGGGATGTTGTTAGTTTGCCAAAACAAAGATCACATCCCAGTGAGATAGGACACGTTTGAGTTGAGGTTTTCTCACCCAAACATAATCTTGCAAAAATGCAAGACGCTTCATCATCCTCCCAAGGCCTCTCCAGGCCTAGATACTAAATCCACCTCTCCCAGTCCACATTCTCTCCTTCAGTTGTTAGTGGCTCTGCCTCAGGTGGCAGCTCCTTAAACCATGCCTTGGACTCCGGTAACAAAGCCACCCTCTGCCAACGGAGACCAGATTAGCCAGTTCTCCACTATCTGCCGCCCAGATCACGTGAACCGTGGCTTCTCTCATACTGTGCTATCTTTTACATGAACCCGATGAAATTTCCATTTTCTTTTTTGGGGATGAGTGCTTTGTGTGTGCTATGCGTGTGTGGTTTTAGACAGGGCCTTGTTGTGTCATAGTTATCCCACCTCGGCCTCCCAAGAAGCTGGGACAGGTACATACCACTGTGCCCAGCCTTTTAGGGTGGGCCAGGAATTGAACCAAGGTCTCCTTTGTGGCCTCAGCCTGCCAAGCAGCAGTGTCCAGTATATGCTACCTCAGCTGGACTGAAATCACCATTGCCATTTTCATGGGGCAAATTATTGGTGATTTCATCCTTGTCACCCTGCAGCCTTACACCCATGGTATCTATGGTGAGAGCCTGCAGGCCTTGACTTTGAGCAGGGCCTGTGCTCCATGTAGGAGACCATTGCCCTGTGTTTGGACAATCGACATCTCTAAGTTACCTCTTACCTGGACCACCCAGATGTGAAGGTTCAATAGACAGGCACTGTTCATGCTGGACTCCCCTAGGGACCTCACCTATGGTTT
>NW_006209345.1:385825-392918 GCF_000334495.1 Tupaia belangeri chinensis | reverse complement strand
AGCCCCTTCTATAGACAATGGAAGAACAGCCTGAGCTATTGCTTCATTTGCTCAACTTGGGCTTGTTAACCCGAATCACTAAGTGAGGCCTAGTCCATGTAGAGGAGGGGCCTAGGGGCAAAGGGGAGGCAGCTTTAAGATCAGCATAAGAAATAACCTTACAGGGGCCAGTGAGTGGTGCAGTGGTTAAGGTACTGGATCCCCACATGGCTGACTTTCGTTCAAGTCCCTGATCTGGCAGCTTGCTTTCTCTTTCTCTCCCTATCTCTGGTGAGTACACATGCTCTATTACAAAAATGTTTAAATAATAATAAAAACTGAAATGAAATAAATGATTCTTTAAAAAATGAAAAGAAAAGCAAAAAGAACCTTATAGGGAGGGACCAGTGGGTGGTGTGGTAGTTAAGACACTGGACTCCCACATGGTCAGCCACAGTCTTGAGTCCTGAACCTGGTGGCTTGAAAATCCCTCTAAGCACGTGTGCATGCATGCACAAAATCCCAAGAGAAGAATGGAAGAGAAGGGCTTGCACCCAGCTTTGAGAGTGATTTCTCACTTGCCCTCTATCTTTCTCTGTTGAGTACACATGCAATATGACAAAAACCTAAAAAGAAGAATACTGTTATAATAATGCAGGGTGTGAGTAGATTGCTTTGTGGGTAGTGAGTTCCCTGTCAGCACAATCATTTAAGCAGAGACAGAGTGACCATCTGTCTGGGAAGAACAGGGACAGAGGAGACCCCATAGGCAGGGCTCCAGAACCCCACCCATGCCTCAGCCAGAGGGGACCCTCACCAATGAGGACAATGCCCACCTTTCTTAAAGTAGGACCCAATTTTCAGGTGAAAACAAAATGACAAAAATACATTCATTTTAGCTTGTATTTAACACAGCTTTAGTTCGAAGGTTGCCTCTGTGCTAGAACTTGGAATAAACAAAAGACCGAATTACATGTTAGGGATGTTGTTAGTTTGCCAAAACAAAGATCACATCCCAGTGAGATAGGACACGTTTGAGTTGAGGTTTTCTCACCCAAACATAATCTTGCAAAAATGCAAGACGCTTCATCATCCTCCCAAGGCCTCTCCAGGCCTAGATACTAAATCCACCTCTCCCAGTCCACATTCTCTCCTTCAGTTGTTAGTGGCTCTGCCTCAGGTGGCAGCTCCTTAAACCATGCCTTGGACTCCGGTAACAAAGCCACCCTCTGCCAACGGAGACCAGATTAGCCAGTTCTCCACTATCTGCCGCCCAGATCACGTGAACCGTGGCTTCTCTCATACTGTGCTATCTTTTACATGAACCCGATGAAATTTCCATTTTCTTTTTTGGGGATGAGTGCTTTGTGTGTGCTATGCGTGTGTGGTTTTAGACAGGGCCTTGTTGTGTCATAGTTATCCCACCTCGGCCTCCCAAGAAGCTGGGACAGGTACATACCACTGTGCCCAGCCTTTTAGGGTGGGCCAGGAATTGAACCAAGGTCTCCTTTGTGGCCTCAGCCTGCCAAGCAGCAGTGTCCAGTATATGCTACCTCAGCTGGACTGAAATCACCATTGCCATTTTCATGGGGCAAATTATTGGTGATTTCATCCTTGTCACCCTGCAGCCTTACACCCATGGTATCTATGGTGAGAGCCTGCAGGCCTTGGCTTTGAGCAGGGCCTGTGCTCCATGTAGGAGACCATTGCCCTGTGTTTGGACAATCAACATCTCTAAGTTACCTCTTACCTGGACCACCCAGATGTGAGGGTTCAATAGACAGGCACTGTTCATGCTGGACTCCCCTAAGGACCTCACCTATGGTTTGTTTGCTTCTTTGTTTGTTAGTAGGCACGGGCATGTGTTCTCATGAGAGAAATAGAGACAGAGCGTGAGGAGCCATTACCCACCATGGGGAGTGGAGAATGGTCACACTGCATTCCTTCTTCCTCCATTTCTCCCTCCTTTCGGGATTTTAAGCACACATGCATGTGTTTCTCCAGGACACAAACTGTGCTGTCAGCCATGTGGAATCCTGCTGCCCAACCAAGCCACAGAGCCAGCCCCCTCGCTTATAAATGGAAAAGGTTTTAAAAGCCCCTAAACTAGCTGACCCTCTGTAGTCCCTGCTAGCCCCAGCACCCTGAGTTCTACCCCATCCCCTTGCCCCTCATATCACGTCCCAAAATTTCTGCAAGAGCCAGTGGCCACAAAGCTGGAGCTGGCCACAGGCAAACCCACTCTACAGTGCTAGATTTGCTGCTGTGTTGAGTCAGAGCTGAGCACACACTTCTTCTGCAAAGGGCCAAAGAGTACATGCTGGGACCAGCAGGTGGCATGATGCTTAAGGTGCCAGACTCCCACATGGCCAACTGCGCTTGGAGTCCTAGTGGCTTGAAAATCATGCCAAACACCTGTGCATGCATGCCCAAACTCCAAGGAGAAGAATGGAGGAGAAGGGATTGTGTCTGACCATCTTCCCTGTGAGGTGATTTCTCGCTTTCTCTCTCTCTCTGTGTGTCTCTCTGGCAAGTGCCCACACCCTATAACAAACTTTAAAAAAAAAAAAAAAAGTAAATGTTTTAGCTTTATGGACCAAGAAGCAATGTTTTCAAGTCTTAGGCAGTGGTTCTCACGGAAAGGCTGTTTGTCGTGTATATTTCATTTCACGCTTCAAAATGTAAAAAGCCATTCTTAGCTGGTGGGCCAGATGACAAGCAGGCTGTGGGCTGGATCTGGGCTGCCAGCTGTATTTGCAAATCCCCTCCCAGGAGCAAGGTAGGATTGCACCCCAGGGTGTCTCAGGCAGATCACTGCCTTGCAGATCAACCCCAGAGACAGATCTGTGTGCATCACTGACTTCCCCTGGAACTTTCAGCTTGTTGGATCCTCCAAGGAACTTTTGGAGGAAGCGTGAGTGAAGCCTTAGTCCCACTTTTCAGATGGAGAGACTGAGGCCCAAGTGGTTAACAGAGCTGGGTCATAACTAGAGAACTCAAGCCTTCAGTGTCTTTGAAAACTTCAGACTGCATCAGGGTCAGCAGGTGGTATGGTGGTTAGAGGAGCCGGATTCCCACCTGGCTGACTCTAGTTTGAGTCCTGGACCTGGTGGCTTGCTTTCTCACTTCTCCTTTCTCTCTCTTCTCTCTCTGTCTCTCTCTCTGGTCAAATTAAGGAAATAATGATAACAAATGGAAATAACTAAATAAATAATTTTAAAATAAATATAAAACTCCATACTGCATGACAAAGACCCCGAAAGAGAAGTGTTCTCTGGACAGTTGCTGGAAAGTCTGGAGCTCCCTGCCCACTGCCAGCCCTCTGGTCACTTGTCCTTCACAAGGGCCCTTTTCTCAGGTGCCCTGAGGCCCAAGCCGAGTCACAGCAGGCGTGTGTTTGCTTTGGCATGGTGTGCTTGAAGAAGTGCTGGCTGTCCCCAGATGTGGCACCCAAAAGCCTGCAAACCCACTAGAGCAGTGCAGTGGCCTCCTACCCCCTCCACCCCAGACCCAGAGTGGGTCTTGGCGGTCCACCAGCAGCAGGGCTTCCACCGTATCTTTGGACCTTCTGCTCCTGGATCCTGTTTTCCCCCAGTTCTTATGGATCAGCTGCTTGCTTCCTGGTTCCTGTCTGCTTGGTTGAAGGTGTAATCTGCCCTTCTTTCATGCGTGTGTCTGTGGCCTCCTTGACTATAACCTTTTGCTGAAGAGGCTTTTGTATTCCTCCTATGATCCGTGCAGGGCCTCTGGGAGAGAGCCCAAGGAGACAGAGGGCCCCAGTGGCCCCTGTGACCTGCACCCCACTGGGCCTTGGGTGGCTAGAGGAAGCTGTGTCACAAAGCACAGGTACCTTGATCACCCTGCTGTGGCCACAGGGCGGGGTTGCGGGGTGGGGAAGAAAGGGGAACAGCAAGTAGCCCCAAGCCTGAGTGAGAACCCAGCTCCAGCTCCCCAGCCCTGAACTTCCACTTCCTGCCTTCTCTTTCTCCCATCTCAGGGCCTGCTTGTGAGAACCCTGGGACCCTGGGCCAGCCTTCAGGTCTTGAGCACTGGGCAGGTGCTACAGCCTTGCCAAGCACACAGCTTTCTCCAAATACCTCCCTGTCATGTTCTTAGAAATGGGACTTAGAGAGCATTCGAATGGTAAACATGTCTTGAAGAAGAGGCAGATAAAAATGAGGCAGTTCATGGGGCCAGCAGGTGGCGTGGTGGTTAAGGTGCTGGATCCCATGCGACCAACTCCACAGTTTGAATTCCAGACCCGGTGATCCAAGAATCACACTGGGCATGTATGTGTGTGCATGCCCAAAATTCCAAAAGGAGAATGGAAAAGAAAGGATTGCAGCATGGCCATCCCCTTTGGGGATGTGATCTCTCACTTTTTCTCTCTCTGTCTCTGTCTGTCTGCCTGTCTCTCTGGTGAGTGCATGCACTCAATGGCAAAAGTCTTATAAAAAAAAATACAAAAAAAAAAAAGAGGAAGTTCCAGGCCAGCGAATGGCATGAAGGTTAAGACAGCTGAATCCCACATCATCGCCAACTGCATGGTTCAAGTCCCAGACCCAGTGACTTGAAAAACAAACCAAATGCATGTGCATGCGTGTGCAAAATCCTGAGAGGAGAATGGAGAAGGGATTGCAGCATAGCCGTCCTCCCAGGGGACATGCCTTCTCACTTTCCCTCCTCTCTCTGTTTCTGTTTCTGTCTCCAGTGAGCACACATGCCATGTAGTTTAAAAAAAATGTAAAAGGGACTCTCTGTTTCTGTTTCTGTCTCCAGTGAGCAGAAATGCCATGTAGTTAAAAAAAAGTAAAAGGGACTAGCAGGTGGCATGGTGGATAAGGGTGCTGGACTCCCACATGACTGACCATAGTTCAAGTCCCAGACCTGGCGGCTTCCTTTGTCACTTTCCCACTCTCTTATGCGCGCTTCCTCTCTCTCTCTCTCTCTCTCTCTCTCTCTCTCTCTTTCTCTTGCTCTGCCTCCCCCCCCCGTCAAACTAGAAAATAAGTAAATAAATAAGTGAAGTAAAATAATTCTTTTTTTTTTTAAAGGAGGCAGTTTACCCTCAAGAGATTTTCATAAGAGAAGTGTAAAGTTTCCTGGAAGATCATCATTCCTTTTACGTAAAGATCTTCAGAGCACTGAGTCACCCCTGGAGTGTGTCTCAGAATTACTTGGTGGGGAGAGGGGTGTGTGCCCAAATTCATGTTCCAACCCCACTCCAGGAGGCTGATTCTATGGGCCAGGGCTGGCGTCCTGGTTTTGCACTTTTAAAAACACATTCCTATCATCCTGGTGTAGTGGGGATCAGAGCCAGCCATGAGCTGGACACGGAGGAGTCGCAGGACCTGTCAGGCAGGCTCCATTCAGAGCTCCAGAAGGCTCAAGGGAAGACCCCCTGCATGTCCCCATCTCTCCCTTGCTGTCTCTCTTGGCCTCTTGGGGAGCCACCTGGGCTGACCCCCTGGCTTACCCATGTCCTGTCCTGTCTTTGTGCGAAGATCAGGCACCACTTCCCTGGGGACCCCCATGCCCAGAGACTTCAATGCCTACCCCTGTACACCTGAGCCCCTGCACCCAACAGAGGTCTCAAACTCAGAGCCCAAAGAGCCAGGTGGGTCACATGAATGCATGAACAAGAAGCCCCAGGAATGTTCTTCATAACCGCAGAGCACTGGGCTCATTCCTCAAAACATTCAGCCCTCTCTGAGTCATTGGAGAGCTGGATTTAGATAAATATTTTCTACTCTTAAAACAGAGGATAAAGGCAGTGACGAGCCGCTGGACTGTGAAGAGAGATGGGAGGGAGTCCTCTGTTGCAGAGAACAGAGCTGCAGTACATGGCGCCGCCTACAGGGGGTGCTACGTCAACCACAGCTCTCTCTTGCAAGTCTAGAGATTTTTAAATACGTTCTTTTTTTCAGTTTTTAAACATCAGCCAACATTTTTCAAGTAGTAAGCAAGCCCAACAAAGTGCCCATGCAGCTGAACGGCCTGCCAGCCACCACTTTGCAACCTCTGCTCTGTTGTAAAGAGTCTGTTAAGAAGTGCTTTCTAGGGAACCAGCAGTTAGCGTAATGGCTATGTTGCTGGACTCCCACGTAGTCGACCGCGGTTCGTGTCCCGGACCCGGTGGCTTAAAACTCACGCCAGGCACGTGTGCGTGCGTGCCCAAGATCCCGACAGGAGAATGGAGGAGAAGGGATTGTGGCGTGACCATCCCCCCTGGGGGGTGATTTCTCGCTTTCTGTCTCTATGTCTCTCTCTGTCTGTCTGGCGAGCGCACGCGCCCTACAGTGAAAATCTCTAAAAAAAATAAATAAATAAAAAGTGCTTTCTACACTCATGCAGTCACTCAGCAAACATTTACCCAACAGCACCAAGCCCCGTGTGCCAGACACTGAGCTAGCCCCAGAAGATACGAGGCTATGCCATTCACAGCCTGCCCTCCAGGAGCTCAGAGAAGGGTCTTAGCTACAGAAGGAGGTCAGCCCCAAAACGCAGCCAGAAGTCTGACGTGCTCTGTGGTTTTACTCATGACCGACGTGTTGATGATGTTTGAATGAGATCCTCAGCCCGCTTAGCCAGCTCTGGCTCACTCACGTTCCCACGTGCTCTCTTCCGGATGAGTGTGCCCAGATCACCTGCCTGCCCTGCCACGAGCAGGAATCTCCCCTGAGAACTGCTCTCATAGGAAAGACCAACTGCAATGAACCTGTTGCCCCAGATTAGGCTGTAGCCCGCGCAGGCCTGAGGGTTGGTGGCAAGAAGTAGGCGACTGTGGGCATTCTGATTCTGATTGTGAGTGTGGTGGAAATTGTGATTGTTTGTATAATGTGTGAGCTCCAGAGAGACAGAGGGAGAGAGAGAAAGGGAAATGGAGAAAGTACCCCCCTGGGGGGGATGGCCACACCACAATCTTTTCTTCGACTTCATTCTCCTCTTGGGATTTTGGGCAGGTGTATGCCCGTTTTCCAAGCTGCAGGGCCCAGGATTCGAACTGCACAGCCAGCCACGTGGAATCCAGCCACTTTAACCTGCATGCCACCTGCTGGCCCTGCACTTGTGCCTTACTGTCCAGTCATCACTGGCTGGGCTGAGTGAGAGAATG
>NW_006209345.1:372871-385338 GCF_000334495.1 Tupaia belangeri chinensis | reverse complement strand
TGTGACACACAGAGAGATAGAGGGAGAGAGAGAAAGGGAAATGGGTAAAGTGCCCCCCTGGGGGGCATGGCCACACCACAATCTTTTCTTCGACTTCATTCTCCTCTTGGGATTTTGGGCATACACATACACCTGCCCAACCCGTTTTCCAAGCTGCAGGGCCCAGGATTCGAACTGCACAGCCAGCCACGTGGAATCCAGCCACTTTAACCTGCATGCCACCTGCTGGCCCTGCACTTGTGCCTTACTGTCCAGTCATCACTGGCTGGGCTGAGTGAGAGAATGACCACATCACATGTTGCAGGGCCGTGGCTGCTGCATCTGAGCCTGTGGTTTGTAGCCTCTGGGCTGCACGGGGGCCTGAACTCTTGGTAGCCTTGCGAACTTCAAGCACGCACCCCAAAAACAGACTGGGAGGCTCCCCGCACGGCTCACTGCTAGAACAGTAACCCAGTGTCTCGCTCACCCTGAATAGAAAACCCACCTGCCACGGTCCTACCGAGGGCCAGTGTACCAAGCACTGTCCTCTCCTAGCCCTTTCTGACCAGTGCTGGCCACTCCCATCTCAGACCTGGTCAGGCCAGGGAAAGCGGGCACAGGGCTCCAGCCCGACGCCTGCACCTAACACTGGCTTGTTAGGGCAAGGGTAGGATCGGGCAGGGCTGGGCAGGGGCACTTGTCTCCTTTGCAGAAATCACAGCACTGAGGCCTCAACAGGCAGGGCGCCTCCTTCCTGGCGCTTCTCGTTCTCATCTCCAACGAGAAGGCAGATGGAGAGACGAGTATGTCCCAGCACTGTGTTGTCCTTTTCTTCTTCTGTGATTTGGGGGGTCACGGAGCCAAGGGGTGCTCACACAGGAAAGTTGTACTGCAATGCTGTCACAATATTGCTCCTGGATGGGACCCAAACCCCACAGCCAGGGGGCCAGGCATTCCTTTCCCACTTCAGTATCACATTTTGCCTCCCCGAGGACAGTCCTTCCAGCACTAGACCTACAGGTTCACACCCTAATAGAATCTTTGTCTCTCTGGAAACGAGGCTTTAGGCCAATTAGTAGTACAAACAGGTTCATGGGAGACTGTTGGAACCACTTAGGGACCAGCTGTTTTTAAGCACCTGGTTTAGCTGCGCCGATTTGCTCACGAACAGCTGACGATCCCGGATGCACAGTGCAGCGTGGGCCCTGTTGTTACCCTGGCTCCCCAAGACCTCCCCGAATGACTCCTCACTGCTGGGAGTCTCTGTGTGCAGGGAAGGAGCAGCCCCAGCCCCAGCACTGCCTGTTAGCCGGAATTACTGAGAGCCCGGTCCGAGAGGGCCCTGTAATCTGTGGTTTCCTTCTCCCCCAGGAATCTGGTACAACATTCTCAGAGGCGTTGGCAAGCTTGCTGTCATTATCAACGTAAGTAATGTGGGATCTGTGCCAAATGCAAGTCTCACCTGAGCTGCCGGGCAGGCAGGTGCCTTTCCTGTCACCTGCAGCCCCTGCGGCCCCTCCTGGCCTCTCCTGCCTCCAGGCCTGCAGGTTGGGAGGATCACGGCCCCACGGTCACAGGACCTGTCTTCCCCTTGGCCTCCTATTGAGGTTTGCCAGGTGCTGCCTGTGGCATGGAGCTCTCTTGGGTTTCATCCTGTCCACCTGTCCCCAGCATGTGCTCCAAAGTCCAAGGCTGAAGCTGGGGCTGCATGGAGCAGCCACAGCCCCACAGCCCTCATCCCCCGTCTGCTGGCCAGGCCAGAGCCCTCAGAAGCTGACACTTCGCACACGGAGGGCAGGAGGGCAGCTACCCAGAGCAGATAGTCACGGAACTGCCTGCAAGGTCAGAATGACTAGTCAGGGTCTCCATGAGGCCAAGGCGTAATCCCCACGGGGTGCAGGGAGTGGTGCCCCGCCCAGGAGAAGGGGCCTCGGAACCCTCAGATGCTGCCCTCCCTCCAGCCTGCCCCCACTCCCACCAGGCTAAGGCTGTGGATTCCTCTGTACCAGCCCCGCTGTGGCTCCCTGCCCTGCCTAGGGGAGTGAGAACAGGTTGCCGAGGAGGGTGCTGGGCAGCAAGGTACGGCCCACCTGGGACAAGGAGGGCCGTGAGCAGCTGGGAAGCCCTGGGCCCCTGTGAGGACCGCTGCAGCAGTGGCCATGCCGCAGCAAACATTCCCTGGGCACTTAGAGTGGCCCAGTCCCTTCCAGCTCTTTCCACGCACCACTGGGCTGCCCACCACCCAAGACTGCCGTGTCCCCATCCTACAAGTGAGACAGCTAAGGCACAGCGAGTCGGACTAGCCCAAGGCCACACAGCCAGTGAGAGACGGCCAGTCTCTGTCCCTGTCCCTCCCTCAGCACGCAGTCCCCAGCCCCCAGCCCTCTCCTCACTTGTCTGAGGGGCTGACCAGAGCTGCCCTGGCCCTTCCTTTGCTCCACGTGCAAGGTGGCCACATCTACCTCCCGGGGCCAGGGCCACATGGCCACAGCCCAGGGCCTGCACTGCCGCGCAGTTTCCCGGGGCCGGGGAGGGCTCAGTGCGGCTGTGGGCCAGCGGGTGGTCCGTGCTCACCTCCCTGTCCCTGTCCCTGGCCCAGGCCTTCGTGATCTCCTTCACGTCCGACTTCATCCCGCGCCTGGTGTACCTCTACATGTACAGCCAGAACGGGACCATGCACGGCTTCGTCAACCACACCCTGTCCTCCTTCAACGTCAGCGACTTCCAGAACGGCACAGCCCCCAACGACCCCATGGACCTGGGCTACGAGGTGCACATCTGCAGGTACCACCCTCCCTTCTTCTCTGAAGAGCCGCGTTCCGTGGCCACGTGGGGAAACCCGGTTTTGACCCAAGATTCTTACAGGGGCAAGTCACAGAACTCAGGCTTGCTTTTCTTTCTTTCTTCCTTTCTTTTTTTAAAGAATTATTTGTTTAATTTTTATTTATTTATTTATTTTAATTTGCTATAGGGCACATGCACTCACTAAAGAGACACAAAGAGAGAGAGAAAGAGAGGGAAAGTGAGAAAACAAGCTGCCAGGTCTGGGACTCAAACCACTGTTGGCCCATGTGGGAGCCAATACCCTAACCAACATACCACCTGCTGGCCCGAAACTTGCTTCTTTATTAAAAATAAACAAATAAATAAAAAGTAGGGACCTACAGATGGCATAATGGTTATGTCGCTGAACTCCCATGTAGTATAAAGGTTCGAGTCCTAGACCCAGTGGCCTAAAACTCATGCCAGGCGCATGTATGTGCATACCCAAAATCTCGAGAGGAGAAGGGATTGTGGAATAGCCATCCCCCTAGTTGGTGATTTCTCGCTTTCTGTCTCTCTGTCAAGCACACACGTCCTATTGTAAAAATCTCTCTAAAAAAAAAAATCATAAAATAGGAGGGAAGGGGATGGTTTACTATCTTCTATAACTAAGACGTCCACGATAGCTTCAGGCACAGCTGGATCCAGGAGCAGTAGTTTGCCCTCTGGCCCCACTTTGACACTGCCTCTCAGCTTTGTTCTTTGTTAGCATCATTTTCCGCAGACAAAAAGAATCCCGCCGTAGCTCCTGCCTTGATCTTCCCTCTGCTCTGCAGCCCTGGTGGGAGACCTGCCCTTTCTCAGTAGTCAGAAAAGCCCCATCCCTGCGTCTGCTGCTCTTGCCAGGATGGAGGACTCTCGGGGTCCAGACCTGGATCGTGTGCCTGTGAGCCAGAGTGTGAGGTCATGGTCAGAGAACCAGGGAGACCTTAAGGAACCAGGGTGCTTAAGAAAGGGTGGCGGACACTGGGCAGACAAAAGCAGCAGAAGCCTGACCTGCAGGACCTCATAGGCCCTTCCATCACTGCTACTCTGCCTGACTGGGTGCTGGGGGCCTGCAGGGTGCTCCCAGGAGAAACTGAGGCTGGGTTGGGGAGTGAGAAGTAGAACCTGAGCCTGGCCGTTTGCTGCAGAACATCCATGTGCCAGCCTGGGCTTGGGGCTAGGGACTCGGGAGAGGGTGACATGCCTCCTGCTGTGCAGGGACCTCCGAGGGTGATCAGCCTAAAGAGGGTAATAGGGGACACCCAGCTGAAGGGTGCAGGTGGGGGCGGGGCATTGCAGGGGAGGGGCAACGTGGACACGAGCTGAGGCGTGAACCGGAGTGTTTGCAGCGGGACAACTGCAGCCCGGTCCATTTTCCTGCAGCACCAGGTGTAATAGCACAGAGGGGGCGGACACTAAGATGGAAGGAACCGGAAGGGGCCTGGCATCCACGGGCCAGGGGAGGGGGGACTGTCCTGTGACTGACCACTGGCTTGGAAACAGGGCCGAGAGCAGCAGGCTGAGCATTCGCTCGCAGCCTGATCTATCTAGAGTCCAGCTGAGGTTCAGAACCAGGAAGACCTCAGCAACCAAATACACGCCTCTGAGCACATGTGATAAACGAAGTTCCACCCTTTCTTCAGAGGGGAGGCTGTTCACCCTTACCTGCCCGGAGTGCTGTTGGATCTACCCACATGTTTGCAGAGCCCTGAGCAAATGGGAGTAGAGTGGAGAAGACTGCTGGGGTCCTGGGTACCAGCAGCAACAACCTGAGCCTAAGGCTGCAGCAGGGAGACGAGTAGTGTCGTGTGGTTCTGTGTCACATGGGGAGCGGGGATAGCAGCCAGCTCCAGGTGTGAGGCTGCAGCTCCCAACACCCCTGAGTTCAATCCAGGGCTCTCCCCTCTCAGACGACACAACACCTTCTTTGTATTGGTTAAACTTTTCTGAGAGCACCGAGAAAGCTCTCAGGAACGCACACCACGGTGGTAGCCCATGTGGTTGAGCACCTAGTTAACTAAAACCAAGAGCTGGGAGAATGGGTAAGAAAAAAAAGAGGGCAGAAAAATATATGGTCCATTTTACTAATCATTTGCTCACACTTCAGTGGATATTTACCGGGCCGGGGGTGAGCCTCGGTTGTTAAGAGGGGACACAGTTGTTGGTTCCCAGGCACGGGTTAAGGAAGCAGCCCCCTCATCCATGTTTGGGGTGTCCTAGCCTTGCAGGGCAGACTTTGTCTTTAAGTACCTTGTTGCTTTTACACCACGGAGACAGAAGACCCTGGGACGCACCACCCCACTCCCTAGGCTCTGGGTTTTCACCAGGCCTTTTTCTACCTTCCCTCGTCCACAATCTGGTGCCGCAGGTTCTGTGAGCTCCCCACCTCCGCCAGACACACCCATGGCAAACCGCCTCCCAGAGGAGCAGCACCCAGCCCAGCCCAGCCCAGGGCAGCGGGTGTGGCAGAGGCAGCCTTGGCAGAGCTGAGAACTGTGCTCGCTGCTGGCTACCATTTGTCCCTGCATTCAAACGGCCATTGTCTCATCTAATCCTCACATCCACCCCCAGATAGGGCATTATTTCCTCCCTAGGGGAGCTGGCAGGCTGAGTATAGAACTAGACGAAGAGGGAAAAGGTCCCTCTGTAATTGAGGTTAGTACCGGTGGTAGGAGTAGCATCTGGACACAGCTACAGTGGGTTTTGAAGGATGCATAGGAGTATGCATCCTGATGCAGCTGGCCTTGAGCACAGAAGAAAGATGAGGGAGAAACAGGTGCGTGTGGCTCCTGGCTCTGGGAGAACAGAAGCTGCTTGTTCCCATCGGAACGTGGATTGTGAAACTGCACAGCTCAGGCCCTGGCACCAGAGTGCGCATTCCCAGCCTGATCCTATCTCAGGGGCTGGCAGCTTAGCACCGAACCGTCTCTTGGAATCTCCCATCTGACTCCCTCCGGAAATAAAGCTCCATGGGTAAGGAGCCCTATCTGTTGTGTTCCTTGCTGAATCACCCCGACTGGGACGGGGTTTGGCACATAGTAGCTGCTCAGTAAATACTTACAACATAGGTGGCGGAGGGCCCAGATCTAGGCCTAGGGAGGCCAAGCAAGCTCTCAGAAACACACGCCAAGGTGGTAGTCCATGTGGTTGAGCACCAGGGGTGGGGGTCCAGGCGAGGGTTGTACTACAGAGTGGGCCCCTATTCCCCTGATCTCCCGCTCTCAGCTTTTAATGACCAGCAGGGGGCGCTTCTGCAGCTGAGCTGGAAACCCTGTCCCTGTCCAGGAAGCTTTTCCAATGCAGAGGGGGGTGTCGGTTCTATTAAAGCCAATCTCCAGCACTTGTGTGGCCCCAGATACAGGGAACCATGGTGGGGGGCAGGGAGCCTGGGCAGAGACATGACCTCACCCACCCGCACAGACCCTGGACTTTTCTGGCTCTCTGTGAAAGAAGGAAGGGGCTGGGAGAAGTGATGCCCAGGCCAGAGTTCAGAGAGCCACAGTGGGTGGAGCAGAAATAAAGAGGCCAGCCTCTTTCATGGAGGCCCAAGCATATTCCACAGATGAGTGGAGGACGGTGGGAGGGCCTTGGGGAGAAGGGGTGTGAGTGAGCAGGAAATCAATAGGCAATGACTTAAACTGAAAACTCAAGAATGAAAAAGATATCGTGATTGTGGAGGTAGGGAGGCCCTGACCGAGAAGCCACAGCTGGAAAAGAGGACGGGAGGAGGCTGGGGTGGACCAGGCGGGCCCCCAGCTGTGCAGCTGTGTGTTTACCCTCCTGGGTGGGCTACTCTGGTAAAATGGTTAGGTTTTTTCCTTTGATCCCTTTCCCCTAAGAGGGCATAGGCTGGAGAGGTGGTTTTCAAACTGCATTCCCTGGAACCCACCTGGATTTTTGTGGAGGATGGGTCGAGGTTAAAGGGTTTGAAGCTTAGGTTTGAACGCCACCCTACTTCAACCAGGGAGGCCCCACTCCCTTTGAGACCTACTAGGGTTTCAGGTGAGATTTCTTTTGGGGAAAGGGGCTCTACCTCTTTTAAAGTTTGGAAACTCCTGGGCCAGGGGTCCCAGCCATGTTCTATGAGCCTGCAGCTGGGCCTGCAGGGACACTTCCTGGTGACACGAAGCCCTAGGGCTCTGCCTGGCACAAGGAGGGTCCTGACCACCCCCCTCCAACTTGCGGAGAGACCCTGAGGTGGTGCGAGGGCTGGGCTGGCCTCCTGGAGGCAGCTGCAAGGCCAGCGAAGGCCCTCCACGCTTCTCTCTCCTGCTCCCTGGGACTGGCCAGACCCTGCGTTCTCCTCGAAGGCCCAGCCTCGAGTCCCTTGGTGTCTTTTGCAGGTACAAAGACTACCGAGAGCCCCCGTGGTCTGAGCACAAGTACGACATCTCCAAGGACTTCTGGGCCGTCCTGGCTGCCCGGCTCACGTTCGTCATCGTCTTCCAGGTGTGGCTCCCTCTTTGTTCCCAGCAGGAGAAGGGGCACTGAGGACGTGCCCTGTGCCCAGAGTCAGGAAGGTGGGAGCTCCAGTGTCAGGAGTCCGGTGACCCCTGCAGAGCCCTGGAGAGCCCTGGGACCCCAGAGGAGGGGCTGGGCTGACCACAGACCCTATGCAGTGAAGGCCTGAGAGAGCTTCATGAGAAAAAGGGAGGCAAAGGGAACAGCTGTGAACAGAGGCGTTAGACGCACTCAGGGAGCACAGGCTGAATTCAGTATAGGTGGCCTTTAGTAAAAGAGGCATGGAGGGAAGGAGACCCCACCTCGACCCCTGGGTATCTGTCTCAGGATGGTGCACAGGGGGACAGAGGGCTCTAGATGACTCCAGCCCTTGGCCAACAGCCAGAGGACCCGCCTGGCCCCTTCCCTGGGGAGGGGGACTGGTTTAGCTCTGAGGCCAAGGGACTCCCAGGAGGAGCAGGACCTCAGAGCCAGAGCTGGTTGTTGCCATGGCAGCCACTCAGGTCCCAGAGAGAAGGAGCACCTTAACCACGTGGGCACTGCCAAGGTTCTGTGTGTCCGTCCACACCAGGAAGGCGGCGTACCAAGAGGTCTGCCACACCCTGGAGTCTCTGTCACAGGGTTCAAGCCCCAGCTCCGTCGCCTACATTCAGTGCTTCAGGCAGGTCTTTCCACCTGTCTTAGCTCAGCTGCCTCATCTGTGAGCTTTCGCCAGCAGTCAGTACACAAGACTGGGACCGGGTGACACGGAAGCAGAGCCTGGAAGGAGAATTCTCGTGCAAGTGGGCTACTGAGGGAAGTTGGGAGTAGAAGCTCAGGAGGGGTTTCAGCTGGAGAGGAGCCCCATGGCATGAATGGCACCACAGACCTGGGGCCACCTGGAGACAAGACTGTCCAGACTGGCCAGTCCCTGGCTGTTGCGGTCCAGGTGGGGAACAGGGAGGCAGCAGGGGCGTAGGTGCCCAGCTGTGAGCATTGCAGCCAAGTTGGCCACAGTTGGGCAGAGCTGGCACCAGCCAGGAGAGGGGTCAGCTCGGGGTGGGGGGGTACTGGCAGCATCATCCCCGACAGCTGAGGCCAGGGTGCTCACAGACGTTCACCGGACAGTTAATAGACAAGATGGTGCTTTTTCCTAACAATCCACTCATCTTGCATCCTGTTCAGGAATTTCTGCACTGGGTGGCAGATGTTCAGGGAGATCCTGGGCGGCTGTGCAAACTGCAGAGAAACAGGCTGAGTCCGCCAAGACCGCAAAGTTGGGTCCTTTCGGTGCTTTCTGCTTTGATTCTTTTCCTTAAAGCTTCAGTGCTTGTTGTTACATTCAGTGACACACAACCCACTGGACCACTTCTTTTATTTCTTTTAAGATTTATTTCATTTTATTTATTCATTCATTTATTTTAATTTGACCAGACACACACACACACAAAGGGAAAGTGAGAAAGCAAGCCACCAGGTTCGGGACTCAAACCGTGATCGGCCATGTGGGAATGTCCACCACGCCACCTGCTGGTCCCTGGACCACTTCTAAGCCTCCTGGCCAAGGAGCTCGGAATTCCTCTGGGTATTTTCCCACTTGCTGAGTTCTGATTCATCCAGAGAGGGCCTGGCGGGTGGCTCCACGCCTAGTGTATACCTTCTGGGAAACGGAGGCCAGGGAGGTCCGGGAATGTGGCTGAGGTCGCAGGCCTGAGGGTGGGGTTCCTCCAGGTGGGGGCAGGCAGAGAAGCCAGGAACGTTCCCGCCCCTTGCCCTGACTCTCCTCCTTCCAGAACCTGGTGATGTTCATGAGCGACTTTGTGGACTGGGTCATCCCGGACATCCCCAAGGACATCAGCCAGCAGATCCACAAGGAGAAGGTGCTCATGGTGGAGCTCTTCATGCGGGAGGAGCAGGGCAAGCAGCAGCTGCTGGACACCTGGATGGAGAAGGAGCGGAGGAAGGAGGAGCCGTGCAACAACCACAGCCCCAGAGCCTGCCCGGACAGCCTCAGCGACGGCAGCCCAGCCCCCAGCCCCGGCCACCCACGGGGGCCCCCGCAGCCTTTTTTTTCCAGCGGGCATCCCAGCCAACGGGCACCCTCTTCCAGGGCAGGTGGCTTCTCGCCCCCACCAGGGCCTGGTGGCTCCTGTGTTTTCTGCAAGTGTGGAGGACCACTCTCTGATAAGACAACAGTTTTCTTTCTTTTTTCTGTTTTTTTTTTCCTTGTTTTTGCACAAGACCATTATGCAGGAAACAATTTTTTATCTTTAGTATTCAAAGTTAATCAGAATGATGACTGGTGGTAGGGCAATAATGTGGGCGAGGGCAGGAGCTTTGCAGAAACAAATCTTGGAAACCTTGAGTTTGCAGGGGAAAGTGAACAGAGGCCCCTAGAAACCATCCTTTTCACCTTTCCGATGCTTAAGATAGATCCAAAGTGGTTTTCCAAGGCATAGGGCAGAAGCCGGTACAATCTTCCAGGGAGAACAGAGAAGGAATGAATGATGTTGATACTGGTTCTGAAAGGTGTCCCCTGCCTCTCTGTCAGGAAAGCTAGATGGCTGTCAATCATCTTTTCCTTCCCTGAGTTTGGAAGCCGAGCCGCTCAGCTCAGAAAGAAAGGTGCCCCCCCAGCACCGCCCACACCGAGGGCATGGGGATTTCCAGTTTATCTTTGGAGAGCGAGGGAGGTGCAGGAGAGCCGGGGCAAGCAGGGGAATGGCAGCCTTCACAGCCACACACCTGCCCCTCACTCTGAGCTGACGTCAGAGTTCATCCTCCCTCCCCATGGAACAAAACCAGCTTAACAGGAAACAGGCAGGGAGAGATTACCTCAAAAGCATTTCTAAAGACGGCTTAAGGGTTTCAAGAAGTCTTAAGGCTTCCCGGGTTCATTCAAGCTTTAGAATATTTATTGTTGTTGTTTTTTTAAAATCAATTATTGGGTAGTTTTGGGGTTTTTTTTTTCTGTAGCTCAGAGGTGGAAGGAATTTATTAGTTAACCAAATATCATCACGAGGAATTTAAAAATACTGTTACTACCAAAGATTTTTATTAATAAAGGCTTCTATTTTGGTAACACTTCTCTATATTTTTACTCACAGGAACTTACTGTTAGACAACGATCATTTTAAAAACTTGTAAAAACAAATCTCATCGATGATAAGGGGGATCTAAATTTACAGCCATGATGCTGACCAATTGTCTGAAATTTCTCAAGCATCAAGAGAAACATAAAAAGAAATGTTTTGCCACGGGTGGAGAGAAGAAACCAAAGCTATCTGTCCTGAATGCTGGTGTCACGTTGACATTCCCGTAACCTGCCGACTGTGACCAGCGTCTGTAGGTGTCACAGACTTCATTGTTTGCTAACATCATGCGATCTGATGCTTCTATTTTCTCTTGTACAGCAAGTAGTTCCAAATGGGGTTTTTGTATATAAATATTGTATTAAAACATAGGTTATTACCAAAAGTCCTTTTATGGAAACCATTTTTTAAAGAAATGAATGTGCACAAATCCACAGAGAGCTGTGGCTGAACATTCATCTAAATAAATTTGAATACACAACACTGTCCTGGCTTGAATGCTGTCCTCCTGAGCACTGCCCCAGGAACTCCAGAAGCTGTCCCTGAAGTGTCCCCGAAGTCCCATGGTGGCCACTCAGACACTGCAAATTTAGGAATGTCCAAGAAGAATCCATTTCCTTCGATTCTAGATGTTCCTAGAACTTCATCTCTCTGTGAGCATGTGCAATTATATGTATGTACATGAATGTGTGTATGGGCATGCATATATGTAGGCATGTTTACTTGCAAATCTTGTGTCCTTAGTATGTATGTGTGTGTTTGTATTATGCCCATAGCTTGTATATGTATGTGCATGTTTGTACACCACCAGTGTGCCTACATATTTGGACATATACACATATGCTTGTGGGGGGGTGTTTGCATATGTGCATACGTGTGTAATGTGCACTGTGTGTGCATTACATGAGTGTGCATGTATTTACCTTTGCATCTGTGCATATGTACCTATGTGTGTTTGCATGTACTTGTCTGTGTGCATGGCACATGGGCTGTGCATCCCTGGGGAGAGGGGTACATGTGTGTAGGAACAGGGAGCTATTCTTTTTCTTTGGAGGAGAGATACTGTCTTGTTTTCTCATATTCCTTGTGCCCCTGCGGTGATTTCTGGTCATTTGATGGGTTGTACATTTCTTCCTACTTCTTGAAGTCCAATCTGAGCATTTAGAGGCATGCAGAAGGAAGCGATCTGCGGTCTCCATTTTTCACCCTTTGCGCATCAGATTAGGTGGGCATTGAGGGATATTCCGACCCTAATAGTATTCAGGTGTTTGGAAACTGTTCGCTTAGACCTGTTTAGACACTCAGTGTGTGGAGGCTGAGTAGCCAAGAGATGAAGGTAAAAGCAAAAGGAAAAGGAAAAAGAAGAAGAGGAAAAAAAGACAAAAAATTTATTTTTTAACTTTAAAAAGCAAAATACGGAAACTCCGCAGCACGCATATGCGCCGCTCAAAGCAGTATTTCACAGCTGGAGACCAGTAGCCACTTCAGAAGGGCCTGGGTTCTGCCCCTCCTAAATGGGAAGGGGGAAAGGCAAGGATTAGAAGATAAGGGAGGGGCTGGGAACAGAGAATATTTTACCTTAAAAAAGATTTTTTTAAAATTAAAAGTCAGGGAGAGAGACAGAGAGAGATGGAGAGAAGGATACAGAGGTTGCCCTACCACTCTAGAAATGAGTCTGGAGGGTCAAGTCTCTGCAGAAAATCTTCATTTTTAGTCCCTGAAAGCAATATTTCACAGCTCAAGTTCAGTAGCCATCTCCCCTCCATTATTATTAAAATAAGACATGCGGACACTGCACCGATAATGCAAACGGGGAAACAGCACCCCGGAAGTGTACGGGCAATCAGCGTCCACAAAACACACCGCTGTAGCCAGGATTCAGAAACAGAACGTCATGGCGCCCGAAGTGTCCCTTCCTGCACCCTCTTCACTATAACCACTGTGCCAACTTCTTTTTTTTTTCTTTTTTTAAAAAATGTATTTAATTCCATTAGTTATTATTTTTTAAAATTTGACCAGAGATAAACAGAAAGAGAGAGAGAGAACAGGAAAGCAAGAAAGCAAGCTGCCGCATCCGGGACTCAAGAAAGCAAGCTGCCGCATCCGGGACTCAAACCACAGGTGGGCATCTAGCGCCTTTACCCACAA
>NW_006209345.1:363268-372856 GCF_000334495.1 Tupaia belangeri chinensis | reverse complement strand
TTTTTAGGGTTTTGCCACAGGGCTCTTGTGCTTGCTAGAGAGAGACAGAGACAGAGAGAGGGGAAGTGAGAAATCACTCCCCAGAAGGGATGGTCATGCAGCAACCCCCTCTTCTCCAGTCTCCTCTCGGGATTTTGGGCATGCATGCATTTGCACCAAGTGTGATTTTCAAGTCACCTGATTTGGCACTCAAACCGCCACAGTCCATGTGGGAATCCAGCACCGCAACCACTGCCACCTGCTGGCCCCCTGCGCCAATTTCTATCCAGAAATTAAGCTGCCTGTTTTCATTTGTTGGTGGCTGCTGCCCTCTGCTGGCTTTCTGTAAAAACTGCCCTCAGGGAAAGAAACGACTGCACCTGGTGCCTGCGTTGGTTTTCTGCAATTTGCGCCCGCTGCTGTAAATTACCACAAACTCGGAGGAGGTTTAAACAACGCTGCGAGAGGAGAACGGAGCAGGAGAGTTTACAGCGTGGTCATCCTTCCTGGGAGGTGATTTTTAATTTTTCCTTCTCTCTATGTCTCTGGAAAAAAACTTTAAAAAAACAAACTGCACACACACACACACACACACAAACAGGTGGCATGGTGATTAAAGTAGCTGGACCCTATGTTGTTAATTGCACGGTTTGAGTCCCAGATCCACTGGCCAATCGGCTTGAAAAAAAACTCACCAGGCACGTGTGTGTCCGTGCCCAAAATCCTAGCAGAGAGTGGAGAAGGGTCCTGTGTCATGGTCCTCTCCCGTGGGAGGTACTTTCTCACTTTCTCTCTCTCTGCCTCTCTGCCTCTCTCGGGTGAGTGCTTGCACCCTATAGCAAACCTTACACACACACAAAAAAAAAGCAAGTATTATCTTACAGTTTCGTAGGTCAGGTGACCGGTCTCACAGAGCTAAAATCAAGGTGTTGACAAAGCTGGCACCTTCTGGAGGCTCCAGGGGAAAAAGTACTCCTGGCTTTTCCCAGCTTCAGGACGCTACTGCCTTCCATGTCTGTGGCCCCTCTCCTTTGTCACAGTGGCACCCGCAGGACAAATCATTCTCCCGCTGCCACCTCTCGAGTTCTCTAAGAGAACTCGTGACTCCCTGGTCTACTCCCTCCATTGGTCCCCACTCCTTCCCGAGGGGGACGGGCATGTATTAAGAGCAGACAGTAACACCCACCAGGATCATGCCCCCATCACAAAGTCCTTCCTCTTCATCGTATCTGATGGTCCCGGCATGCCAGCTCTCACAGCCACACGTCTGGGGTTTGGATTGGGTCTGGGACTTGTTACAAGTTTTAAGATTATGGGGTGGACATCTTGGAGGGCGTTATTCTGTCTGTTATTAATACATGCCCGTCCCCCTCAGGAGGAGCCTTTTTTTTTGGGGGGTGGGGTGGGTAAAGAAAGCAAGTATTATCTTACAGTTTTGTAGGCCAGGTGACCGGTCTCACAGAGCTAAAATCAAGGTGTTGACAAAGCCCGTCCCCATCAGGAGGAGCCTGTTTTTTGGGGGGTGGGGTGGGTGGAAACTAACCCCAAGGATCTTCACATATTTATGAATGAATGAGTGGGATCAAAACAAACAGAAAACAAAAGAGAGAAAAACTCTGGGAGATACCAATAAAAGGAAAAAAGAAAAAACCAAAACCAAAGATGTCTGATGATCATTTTCACAAATAAAAGATGAATGTGCTTCCATGAAGACAGTACAAGACACTATTTCTTTTTTAAAAGGTGTTAGGGCTCAGGACACACTAGCCCCCAAAAAGACTATAGGTACCAGAACACACTGCCCCCAATACCCTTCATTGGCATAGCTCCTGACATAGAAATAGCTCTGAAAAGTCGCCCTCTTGCATCTATACAAGAAATCGACCTGAATAAAGTATCTGTCAGGGCGAGGGCTGCTCCAGACAATTTCACTGCCTGAGAGACTTTCACCCCCGTAACAAGGCAGCTTTCATTCCTATTTGCTCCCTCACCTTCCACTGGAGTCACCCCCATCCTGCAGAAGTCCCCAGTCCCTACTCCTTCCCGTGGCTCAGAATGCTCCCGAAGCTTCAATCGTCTCACTCATCTTTTTTTACTTATGATGGGTAGCATGTGCACACACATGTGAAGGTGCGGGACACCCTCCACCAGCCTGTCACGCCACCGTTGCAGAGACAGACTGCCGAGAAACCAAGCACCGCTCGGGGAGTCGGAGAACTCGGGTTTATTACGCCAGCAGACCCGAGTTCGCACTCCAGTTCTGGGCCAAGAACAAGCATGACATCAGGTTTATGAGGGCTTACGTAGCAGGGGAGGGGGAGAGGGGCTTTGCGCACAGGGACAGTTCGGTTCGGACTGACTCGGGTCGATCTTGCTGGCCATAGTCTGCATCTGCTGGGCCCAGCTGCTTATGCTCAGAAGGGTCTGGTCGGGCTGACTCGGGCCCATACTTGCGGCATGCAGCTGTTGGGTTCAGTCCCTTGCAGGGAGGGCATAATTCAGCACTTGCCCCGGGGCGTTGCAAATGGTTTACAGAAGCAGAATAGCATTCGATTAGGCATTTGGGGGGGAGAATTCCCCGCAGAATAGAATCCATATTGTTTCCCCCGTTTTTGAGCCTCCTCAAGCATCTGTTAAGGAGAGTCACCCTGGTGGTCAGTGCCCGGCACATCCGAGGTAAGCTGCATCTGATCGAGGCTTCCCTCCTAGAGGAGATGAATTGGGTAAGGAGACTGAGTAAACCAGGGCCAAAAGTCAGAATGAGAAGCACGGTTAATAGGGAACCTAACGGGCAAGAGCCAAGAGCCCCCTGCCAGAGGCCGCTCAGCCTTCTCAGAAGCCAGCAGCACCAGCACCGTTCTCTTCCTGGCCATCTGGTCATGGAGCTGCTGGGCCACATTCCTGACAATGCCTGACTTTCTGGTGTAGAAACAGCACTCTTCCCTGAGGGACAGGCAGAGCCCCCCCTTTCTGCCATCAGTAGATCTAGCCCCCACCTGTTAGTTTTGTTTTGTTGAGAGGTTTTTGCTACAGCGCACGTGCACTTGCCAGAAAGACGGAATATGAAAAATCACCCCCCGGGAGGACGGCCACGCCACAATTCCTTCTCCTCCATTCTCCTCTCAGGATCTGGGGCACGCACGCACCCACGCCCAGCCACCAGGTCTGAGACTTGAACTGTGGTCAACTACATGGGAGTCCAGCGACATAGCCATTATGCCAACTGCTGGTCCCAACCCCGCCTGTTTTGTAAGACAACCTCAGCTAAAGAGTTCAGTTGATCTAGAAGAGCTATCATGGTTTGGTCCACCTGCTCGATTCCATCTGCTAGTTCTTGGGTCATTTTATGGTAATACGTGGCTGAGGTGCCTATGCCCCCCAACTCCAGTCCCGACACCTGCAGCAATGTGTAACCCGAGGAGCAGAAGAATGACCTGAATGGCCCAGTTTACGAATTTCTTTCCAGCTGCTCAGGAGACATAAAAGAACACTCCACATGGCTCAGGGCCTGTCGGGACCTAAAGGCATGGAATTGTAGTGAGACTTCCCACACGCGACAGATAGGAAAATGCTGGCAGGAGCTTTCTGTCCCATTCCCAATCAGTTGGACCTGTGACAGCTAGACCTATAGCAAAAACCAAAGCCATGACAACAAAGAGGGTTATGATTAAGGGGTTATTACAAATGGTCTGGGAGCACTCAGGGCAACTCGTGCATGCTTTCCTGGGGAGATGTATCCTCAGCCTTCTGCCGTGCATAGATCGGTCAGCTTCCAGACTGACCAAAGCAGGGTCATAGGTTCCCCCACCTTCCACTGTGTGAAGACTAGTCAGCCTCTGGAGTGACTAGAGTAGGGCTGTTGCTCCCTTGTCTCCGAAGTATCATCCAGACAGCCTTCCCTACTTATGTTTACAGACCACGGCCCTGGTGGGGCTGTGGAGGAGCCCTCTTGGCTCCGGCGTCACAGATCCACAGGGTAACTCTAACAGCAGTAGGCGTAAGCAGCGCAACCATGTGAAGCCCCATCCAGGCTAGCTCCAGGGGCTCCTCTTTTCTAGCTGTTCTAGTAGTTTTACAACACAGTTGCTTACAGATTCAATGATATTGAGCTTCTTTCTACTACATAAAACAAGACGCCCAAGTATATACACGTAAAATTCTACTTAACAACTAATGTTGTAATATTTAGAAAAATCATTTAAGCATTTTCTTAATATTAGTTAACTTAACTGACAAGTTCAATTACAAACATTTCCTCCATTTATATTTACTTCATTTTTGTTTAACCATTTAGTTTAGAGTTTCTTATGAAAAATAAGGCTATTTGTTTAAGGTGTTTTCCTTTAAAGACAAGCGAAACCAAGCTAGCCCTACATTAGCTAATCTCATTTTGTCTAAAGGCTAAATCACCGGGCATGAGAGATTTCTCCCAATGTTTTCCATACCCTAAGCATCGACGTGACACCCAGAATGGCCATGCCATGTTGCACTATGTGCTGAAGAGCATGCTCCAGAGCTTGCAAGTGGCAGGATAGGTTGAGCTCTCTCATTTATCAAAGGTCTCCTTTCAGTTTAGAAATGACAAGGGAAGGGGCCAGGAGGTGGCATGGTAAAGTGCTGGACTCCCACATGGCGGACGATGGTTCTAGTCCTGAACCTGGTGGCTTGCCTCTAACTCTCCCTCTCGCTCTGTCTCTCTCGTCAAATTGAAGATTAATAATAATAATAATAATTCTTTAAGAAAGAAATAACAAGGGCAGGGTGGCCAACCTGCCCCCAAATCTCAAATAATTTCAAAAGGAGAGTAGTCAATCATCTAGGACTGCAGTGGAGCTGGAAGTGAGCCTAAGGTAACGAGTCTAACCATCCTGTTCCTGATTCCTGGCATAATTTAGCTAGCCTGATCTTGTCTTTTTTGTTTGTTTGGGTTTTTTTTGTTTTTGAGAGGTTTTTGCTATAGGGCGCGTGTGTTTGCCAGACAGACAGAGACAGAGAGATAGAAAGTGAGAAGTCATCCTCCAGGGGGATGGCCACGCTGCAATCCCTTCTCCTCCATTCTCCTCTCGGGATCTTGGGCACACACGCACACGTGCTCGGCGTGAATTTTAAGCCACCGGGTCCAGGACACAAACCACGGTCGACTACGTGGGAGTCCAGCGACATAGCCATTACGCTAACTGCTGGTCCCAAGCTAGCCTGATCTTAACAGTCCAATTCATGTGCTCAACTTTCCTTAAACCCTTGGATCTATAGGCAGTACTAAGCTTCCGTTTGCTCCCCAAATCTTAGCTGTCTGTGTGATTCCAGAGACAAAGGCAGGTCTGTTGAATTTCCCTGAGCAATGCCCTGGCTACTTTCAGAGCCTTTTCTGTTCTGGTGGGGAATGCCTTAATTCAGCCCAAATAGGTACAGACTAGAACCAACAGATGTTGGTAGCCTCGGCAGGGATCGACTTAGTAAAGGCCACTTCTAGGTCCTTGTGAGGGGCGGTTCCTAATAGCCTGGACCGCAGTGGGCCGGCTTGGCCTCTGCTGGGTGTTGTTCCTGACGCAGGTTACATGTTCGCACAGGGTGAGGAGCTCTGGCAACAACAGGACCCTCGTTGCTGGTACAGGTGTCTCCCCTGGCTAGGTTTCATAACTGTCTTTTTTGCTACATGGTCAGCCAACTAGCTTGTTATTTTTCCTTGCTTTTCTTTTCTTTTCTTTCTTTTTTTTTTTTTTAATGAATATACTTTTAGAAAATAACCTTAACCTCTGATTTAGACAGAAATTATTTAAAGAAACCTTAATTATTGGGGCCTGCAGGTGGCGTGGTGGCTGGACTACCACATGGCTGACCATGGTTCAACCCAGACCTGGGAGCTTGCTTACTCACTTTCCTTCTCTCTCTTTCTCTGTTCAGCTTCAAAAAAATAAAATTAAAATAATGACAATAAATAATAGTAAATAAAATAATTCTTAAAATAAAAAAGAAACCTTAATTATTTTAGTCCCTTTAAGAGTTACCTGAGGCTTATCTAGGGAGAATGCCAGAAGTCCAAGGGGAGCCACTGGGGCCTTGGGCCCCATCAGTTCTTAATTTCATGGGCCAGCATGGGCTTTAGAAGTCCTGAGCTCAATTTCAGAACCACGCACATTCCATCTCTAGTGACCAGCTCTACACTGGAGACAAGGCCCCAGTGGGGATCCCAGTTACGGGCACTGTCTAGTGCCCTGGCTGCCCGCATTGGAAACATTTTCTTCCAGAGGCTCTGATCTGCGCTGTTTCCAGATCCTGCCCTCAGAGGAATTCTAGCCTTCAGGATTACCAGTGACTACTGGGTGCCATTTAAGTGGGAGTCAAATCAAAAGTTAAGATGCCTTGCCAATTTGTTATAACACTTTTCTGAGTTATCTGCGAACTTTTTTTTATATCTGTTCTGATCTCTGAGAGATCCTACACTAAGAAGGGAACCCGAGTTCCAATAGATCCTGCAAAGAGCAGCTGAGTATTGCCAAGAGGGCAGAGCCCAGTTTACAGGTTTTACACGGCATCTGCCTTAGCTGGAGAGTGCAGTCTTAATCTAAATTCTAATTTTTCTGGCTAACCCTCTTGATCGTTTAACTAAGGGGAGAGTCCAGAGGGGCAGAGGCCTAAGAGAAATGGAAGGCGTACAAGAAGGCAGGGAGGGAGAAGGCAGCCAGGAGCTCTAGCCTCAACTTGTCCCACCCCATTCCTTGAGACTCCTACCCTGCTTCATTCCTGGACAGGCGTTCCCTAGCTTTGTTTCCCGATACAAAGGCCCAGGTTTATTAACTATCCATGCTTATCTTTTCCTACTCCTCCTTGGGAAATCTCACATTTTCCAGAGGAGCTATTAAGCTTGTAAACTTGGATGTATTAACAGAATTACATATATCCATATTGATCAGAATTTTTGATTTTCAGCAACCTCAACTTTTAGCATATACCAGTAGTTTATGATCATGTACAAACAAACAATAACAACAGAATTTGCCTCTCCTACATGGGCACAATGCTTAGTGAAAGAAAAAAATATATGGGGAACCAGCAGTTAGCGTAATGGCTATGTCACTGGACTCCCACGTGGTCGACCACGGTTCGCGTCCTGGACCCGGTGGCTTAAAACTCACGCCGGGCGCGTGGGCGTGCGTGCCCAAGATCCCGAGAGGAGAATGGAGGAGAAGGGATTGCGGTGTGACCATCCCCCCTGGGGGGTGATTTCTCGCTTTCTGTCTCTAATGTCTCTCTCTGTCTGTCTGGCGAGCGCACGCGCCCTATAGTGAAAATCTCTCCAAAAAAAAAAAGAAAAAAATATATGAACTGGACTTAATCAAAATTAGGAATTTTGGGGAACCAGCAGGTGGCATAATGGTTAAGGCACTAGACTCCCACATGGCCAACAGCAGTTCCAGACCTGGACCTGGTGACTTGAAAATCATGTCAGGCATGTGTGTGTGCATGCCCAAAATCCCAGGAGAATGGAGAAGGGGTTATGGTTTGGCCATCACCACGGCGAGTGATTTCTCACTTTTGCTCTCACTGTCACTGTCTTCCTCTGGAGAGCATGTATGCCCTATGGCAAAAACCTTTAAAATAATCAACAATTTTTGTACATCACAGGACACTATCAATAGGATAAAAAGACAGTCATAAGACAGGGAAAATGTTTATCCAAGAAGGAATTGATGAGCAGAATTAAGTAAAACTCTTACAACTTAAAAACAAAAGAAACAACCTGATTTAAAGATAGGTCATGCCAGGTGCAGAGGCAGGTGCCCATAGTACCAGCTACACGGAGGCTAAGCAGGAGGATCCTAAGGTTGAGGTGTGGGGATGAATATGTACCACCCTAAAATATGCTTCTTTGGCATACTTTAAGGGTATTCAGAGGGCTACAGACACAAGAATCAACTTGCATGGCCAGCAGGTGGCATGGTGGCTAAGGCAGCTGACTCCCACATTGCAGACCGTGGTTCAAGTCCCGGACCTGGCAGCTTGCTTTCTTACTTTCCTTCTCTATCTCTCTCTGGTTAACTTCAAAAAATAAGATAAAATAATGACAATAAATAAAATAAAATCTTTAAAAATACTAACTTGCTAATCTTTCACGAAAGAAATTGACATCAGTAAAGTCAGCTGCCAATGCCACCAGGCTTTCTTACCTTTCTTTCTTACCTTTCTCAGCACAGGAAGAAGGGATTCGCTGGACGACATCTGTCCCAGTCTTTCTCTTATCCCCACCACTACCCTTTCTTTTTTTTTGTTTTTTTGTTTTAAAAATTATTTAATTTTTTAAAATTTTAAATATTTTTATTAATTTTATTATTGTTGTTTTTATTTTAAACTAGGTATAGGGCATGTGTGCTCACCAAAGAGAAGGAAAATGATAAAGCACTTTCCTAGAACTTGAACCACAGTAGACCATGTGGCAGTCCCGCACCTTAACCACCATGCCACCTGCTGGCCCCCACCCCAACCTTTCATGGCCAAACCTCTTCTGTCTTGTACCACATAAACCTTCAGTCACTGACTTTCCTGGAGCCATACTTTATACAGTGACCACAGGCACATGTAGAAATTAAAATAAATCTGTACACCTTTTCTCTTTTTTGTTTTTATTTTATTTATTTAGTGAAAGTGAGAAGATAAGCCACCAGGTCCAGGACTCAAACTGCAGTCAACCACATGAGAGTCCAGTGCCTTAGCTACCATGCCACCTACAGGCCCCTTTCTCTCTCTCTTTTTTTAAAAAAAATTTGCCAGAGGGTGTATGCACTGGCCAGAGAGAAAGACAGAAAGAAAAGAATTAATAATCATGCTGCAACCCCTCCTCCTCCATCTTTTAAAAAAAATTGGGATTTTGGGCTCACAGACACACACACACACACACACACACACACATGCACACATGCACACATGCACACATGCCCAGTGTGTAATATGTTGGTGCACATTTTCCAGGGAAACTTGGATTTTGTGATATCTGGGCGCTCATCCTAACCCCAGCCCAAATGAAATCTTTTGCTTTCCTTGCTTTGCCTCGGCCTTCTTTTTTTAAAACATAGATTGACCGGAGAAATTGGAACTCTTGTGCATTGCTGGGAGGAATGCTGGTACAACCACTGGTTGATGGAGACAAATATAGAACAGAACCAAGAAGCCAAAAATAGGTCAAATTTCCTCAATGGATATTTAAAAAAATGATTTATTTATTTATCATTACTATTAATTTAAGAGAAATTTTTGCTATAGGGCAGGTGCACTCACAGGAGAGACAGAGTGACAGAGAGAAATCACCCTCCCAGGGGAGATAGCCACACTGCAGTCTCTTCTCCTCCATCCACCTCTGGGGATTTTGGGCACCCACAGACACGTGCCAAGCGTGAGTTTCAAGCCACCGGGTCTAGGACTGGAACCGTGGTGGCCATATAGGAGTCTGGTGACATAATCATTATGCCATCTGCTGGTCCCCTATTATTAGTTTTTAAATTTGCTACAAGGCACGTGAAAGAGAAAGCAAGCTGTCAGTCCAGGATTCTGAATCAGCCTTGTGGGAGTCCAGCATCTTAACCACCATGCCACCTGCTGGCCCACTCACTGGAT
>NW_006209345.1:338662-363114 GCF_000334495.1 Tupaia belangeri chinensis | reverse complement strand
ACTATGTGGGAGTCCAGCGACATAGCCATTACGCTAACTGCTGGTTCCCAACTCACTGGATTTTTAACAAAGGTGTAAAACCTATTTGAATAGAGCACTGAGCACTGGAGAGAGGTGAGAAATCGCCCCCCAAAAGGGATGGCCACGCCGCAATCCCTTCTTCTCCAATCTCCTCTGGGGATTTTGGGCATGCACGCACAAGCACCCGGAGTGAGGTTTAAGCCTTAAGCCTCTTGTCCCGGATTCAAACAGTGGTCCACGACGTTGAAGTCCAGCGACGTAACCATTACGCCATCTGCTGGTCCCGAAGAATAGGATTTTTAACAAATGATGTTGAAGCAATTCAGACCCATAGGCAAATAAATAAATAAATAAATAAGTAAATAAAAGACCGTCGCCCTAAACCTTACATCTGTATAAAATATAACACAAAAGTGGGTCACAGGCTTAAGCGGAGAGCTATAAATTTGGGAACAGGGAGAAAGAACAGAGGGAGAGAGACAGAGACTCTAGAAAAAAGCAGGGGAGAAAGAGAAGGAGGCTTCGGAAACAGCTTCTGCTGCGCTCGGGGCGCATGCGCGGGTGCCTGAGCTCTCGCGAGACCTGCGACAGGCCCGTCGACTTCCGGTAGGGGAGCTCAGGCCCAGGGAACGGAGCGAGGGGGCAAAACCTGAGGCCGAAGGGCACGGCGGGGTCGCGAGCACCTAGACCCGGCCTGCGCGGAAGCCAGCGACAGCAGGTGAGCGCGGAGGGCCTGGCTGAGCCCCAGACCCGCCCGCTGTCGCCGCCATGGACCCGTTCCTGGTGCTGCTGCACTCGGTGTCGGCCAGCCTGTCTAGCAGCGAGCTGACGGAGCTGAAGTTCCTGTGCCACGGGCGTGTGGGCAAGAGGAAGCTGGAGCGCGTGGAGAGCGGCCTCGACCTCTTCTCCGTGCTGCTGGAGCAGAACGACCTGGAGCGCGAGCGCCCTGACCTGCTGCGCGAGCTGCTCACCTCCCTGCGGCGCCACGACCTGCTGCGGCGCCTGGACGACTTCGAGGCGGGCGCCCGGGCGGGAGCTGGGCCCAAAGAGGAAGGTGGGGGCGGAGTGGATCGGGAAGGAAGCTGGGGGAGGAAGGTGGGGACCCAGACCTGGCGGGCGGGTGAGTGCTGGGCAGGGCGAGGCAGGGCCCCTTCGCCCAACACTAGTTGTGATCCTCCCCAGCACCTAACTCTTGCCAGGTCTGATTGGCCTAGGTTTTTCCGAACAACCCTTGGACACGGGGGGTGGCCCACTTTGCAAATTGGAGAACCACAATGCAGGAAAGTTAGCTTACCCAAGGTTGCAGAGCCTGGGCGCCCACCCCCGGAACTTGGTATTTTGTCCACCACCCTAATCTCTCCAAGTAATTAGAAAATCCACTGAAGAAGAGGGCGTTGCCAGCTTCTGGGTGGGGAGAGGAGGTGAGGCAGAGATTAGGTGAATCTGCTGCTCTGACCATTGATTTCCTTTCTGCCTCTGGCAAAAGCCCAGCTAATTGAAGGCAAGGCCTTCTCGAAATAATACCGTACAATGAATAACTCCTATCCAGTGGCTTAAAGTATGCCAGCTTCTATTTTAAGCACTTGCTGTGTTATTTAATCCTCACAGTCGTGCTGCCAGTGACATGCTATTATCATCCCTCGTAATTCCCATTTTACAGAGAGGAGGATTGTGGCTCACTGGCTTGCAGAAAGCACAGCTGATACAGAGCTCAGACTGAGCCAAGGCAGTCTGGGAACAGAGTAGTGGTTTGGCCACTACACTGGCTCTTTAATGAAGTTCATTTTGTAGTGTCTTCCCACCCGGCTCTCAGTCACCCCCCCCCCTCACTTGTGTAGTGGAAGGAGTTCTAGGAGTTAAAGGGAACCCGAGTCCAGTCTTACCTCCTTATGCTCAGAGCCAGGGGGAGGACTTAGAGAGTACTCTGGGGGGTACCCGTCATGGGTTTTGAGCTGTGGCCTGGCATCAGCCATTCAGTCACAAAACCAGATGGCACAAACGTGACACAGCAGGGCTCGCTATGAGGATTGGTGCTTACTACTGACAAGCTGGACAGCATGGCTCCGCCTGAAAGCAGTCAGATTCCGATTTTACACACCTACACAGTGCTGGAAAAACCAACCTTATGTTTTCAAAGCTATTTAATGATGAGAGAGTGCTGGTAAGATAAATAGACAATCCAAAAAATGTGTATGAAATTTTTAGGTTCGTGTGGTTGTTGTATATACAAGGGTGTGCATGGGTGTGTTTACGCAGTTGTTCTGTGTAGGAGGAAAGTACACCGGATGTGTTGATAATGGGTGATTCTTTCACAGAAGACAGTTTGCGTCATGGTTAAGAAGAAGTAGACTCTGGCTCTGCCATTTGTCTAGCTCTGTGACCTAGAATGAAAGTCACTTAACTCCGCTCTGCTTCAGTGTCCTCATCTGTACAAGTGGCCATGGTTAACACAGGTTGCCAGCTCAAAGGGTCATTGGGGCTGGAGGCATGGCTTTGGAGTACTCGCTGGTGATGTCGCAGGTTTGCAAAGATCTAAATTTTGGGAGTCCTTCCTGTCTTCCCCCCATGTTGCAGAAACAGTCTTTTATTATTTGCACAGCTCAGCGTGCGGATCTCAGTAGTGACTCTTCAGCAGATGAGATGCCTGGTAGCCAGGACCAGATTGGTGACTGTCACTGTCTTTTTCAGTTCCTGGAGTTCTAGGCATTCCTCTTTTTTTTTTTTTTTTATATTGCTAGAGAGTATATGCAACTCACCAGAGAGAAATGGAGAGGTGAAAGCACTCACCACAGAGAATGATCACACCACAATCCCTTCTCTCTCTCTCCCTTCTTTTGGAATTTGAGGCATACACATACATGCCTAGCGTATTTTTTCAAGCTGCCAGGTCCAGGACTTGAACACATGATCAGCCATGTGAGGTCTAGTTCACATATCCACCAGACCACGGGGCCAGCCAATCCAGGCGTTTCTGAGCTCATGACTGACTTAGTCCAATCTCTTCTTCAGTGGTCACATAGCCTTCCCTGTGCGTGTCTTATAAGGATGTCTGTCATTGCATTTAGGGACCAGCAGATAATCCAGAATGCTCTCTTAAGAGCCTTACCTTAATTACTTTTGCAAAGACCTATTTTTAAGTTGACGATGATCCTAGTAGTTCGACATGGAGATATCTTTTGGAGTGGGGAGACAACCCATCATTCAACCCACTGTGGAGTGGGATGTGGAAGCAATCTTATTTCTTTCCCTCTGACTACTCTTCAGCCCCTCCTTCAGTTTCCCTTGTCCTAAACAAGTAGCTCCACTAGAACCTGCTCCAGCAGTCAAGTCAGTGGGTCACAACTCTTAGGGAATTATTATTTTATTTATTGGTTGATTTGCCATAGGGTGTATGTGCTCACCAGACAAGACAAGAAAAGTGACAAATCACTCTCCCACCCCCTCAGGAGGGTGACCATGCCACAATCCCTTCTCTCAGGAATTTGGGCACTTAGACACACATTCTTAGCATGAGTTTCAAGCCACTGGGTCCGGAACTCAAACTGTGGTTACCATGTGGGAATCCAGGGCCTTAACCACTATACGACTGGCTAGCCCTAGGGAATTATATTATGGATGGGGGCTGGCTGAACTGGATTCACAGGCCACACTTGGGCTTTCTGTGACAGCCCTTCTGCTGGTGGGTGACTGACTGTATCCTCTGCAGAAGACCTTGTATGGAGACAGTTCTGTCTCCCCACCACTCAGGTCAGCTCTGAGAAGCTCCTGAGGAGAGAGTGGTGGTGTCTTTCTCTTAAAGATCTCCCCCAGAATGCCAATAAATAATTTTGTTTTTCTCTCCTCAGATCTGCGTGCAGCGTTTGACATCATATGTGAAAATGTGGGGAAAGACTGGAGAAGATTGGCTCGTCAGCTTAAGGTTTCTGACACCAAGATCGATGGCATCGAGGAGCGGTATCCCCGTAACCTCACGGAACAGGTGAGAGAATCACTGCGGATCTGGAAGAACACCCAGAGGGACAATGCGACCGTGGTCAACCTGGTGAAAGCACTTAGGGCCTGCGAGATGAACCTGGTGGCTGACCTCGTGGAGGACGAGCAGCAGGCCCGGGACCTCCAGAACGGGGGTGAGGCTGCATCCCCGATGTCCTGGGATTCGGACGTGTCCACCTCAGGGGCACCCTGACTAGCCACTGCTCTGCTCCAGAAGCTCGTGGGCACCTGCAGTCCGAGCTTTGTTCTCTCCAAGGGGAATCCAGTGCCTTCTCGCCCATCTCCTGAAGACCCAGCAGGGAATCTCGCAGAACCCCAGACAGCTGCTTCTAAATCAGAGTGGCATTTCGTGAACGCTCCTTCTGCTCCAGGCAGGGTGTGGGCACTACAGATGTCCTCATCATTGCTCTATGAGAGGGTCTTTATTAAATGAGTTCTAGAGAAAGTTGGAATCACGTCCAGCACAGAGAAGGAAACTACAAATGAGCAGTGATTGCTGTTATTTTACAGGTGAGGGCATGCGCTCAGAGAGGCTGTACAACTGGAGGAGAGCAAAGTAGTGACAGCAGAGCCCAGTCTTGATTTGAATTGATTTTGCTGGAGGGCATGTATGCTAGCCAGAGAGAGACTGAGGAGGGGAGTGAGAAAGCACCACCCCATGGGGGATGGCCACTCTGGAATCCCTTCTCCTTTTTTCCCTTTGGGGTTTTGGGTGCACATGCACCTGGCATGTTTTTCAAGCCACTGGGTCCAGGACTCAAACTGTATAGTCGGTTATGTAGGATCCAGCTACATTAACCACCATGCCAACAGCGGTCTGGGCCCTTGCTTTTAATCACTGTGTCTTTGCTGTTCCCACAGTCGGCAGAGGAGTTATCCTCTTTCCTTTGAGGCTATCAGACTTGAGGATCAGGCAGCCTCTTAGGGAAGAGGGAAAACAAATGTCCTGGTCTAGGAGTCCTGTGACTTGGGTTAGCCATGGTTCAGCTCTTGACCCTTTGAGAGTTGAGTCCCCTCTCTGAGTTGACAAAGTAGGGACACCTCTGTGAGGATTGCCAAGTAGTTCAACGCTCTGTAAATGTTTTTTTGTTTGTTTGTTTTTAATAAGGATTATGATTCCTTTGATTCTAAACTTTGTTACTATTTTGTATCAAAATCACTAACAGAATTGGCATGGAAGTGGGACCTTGTTTTTTAAAAGGCAATCCTCTTCTAAGGTCATCCTATTAAGTGCCTTTATGATGGATACCTGCACTTTACAAAGAAATTTCCATTCCTTTTGATGATTCTTTCATTTCAAATGCAGTATTGTCAAAAGTCCCTTGCAAATTTTCCCTGACCCCAGCCTGTGAGTAGGGCCTCTGGGTTTCCTGGCAGCTGATACTCAGGCTAAGGAGTAGAGTGCTAAGTGGCCTTAAGCAGTGCTCCTATTGTCTGCTGTCATGGCTGGGCTCCCAGGTCCCTGTTTTTTGTCCTAGTTCTCCACCTGTGACCTTGGGAAGGTCATGTGTGCCATGTTGTGCAATCTTGACCTTGGACGACTGAGATCTTAGGGCCACAGGAAGCATGATCTCCACTAAACTTGGACCCCTGCCTGTGAGCCCTTCCACCAAATAGTGTCTTGTGCTAGGCACCATGCTAAGAGGGCTGTGGCATTGAACAAAGCAGAAGGATCCCTGTCCTGTTGGCTCTGGAAGCCTGCCTGGGAACTCGTATTAATCAGCTCTTTACAAGTGATTACTGCCAGGAAACTGAGCCATTGCAGCCCCATAACTGGCTTGAGCCTGTACATCTCTCCTAGCAGCACCTGCTTCTTCAAGCCTCAGGTCAGGGCTAGCTGTAGAGTACAGACACATCCCTCACTGTCAAAGTACCTTGGTTTTAGGAAGTAGATCTTCTGGGAGCAAATTGTGTGTGTGTGTGTGTGTGTGTGTGTGTGTGTGTGTGTGATTTTTTTTTTTTTTTTTGAGAGAGATTTTTGCTACAAGGTGCATGTGCTCTCTAGAGAAACGGAGAGACTGAAAACAAGAAGTCACCCCTGCAGGGGAGATAGTCATGCTGCAATCCCTTCTCCATTATCCTCTCAGGACTCGGAGCAGGCACACATGCATATATGGCATGAATTCTAAGCCACCAGGTTCAGGACTCAAACCATGGTGGACCATGTGGGAGTCTTATGCCTTAACCACTACACCATCTGCTGCCCCCAGTACTCATTTCTTGAACAGAGACCGATTTCAGAGTTGCTACCATGCCCATAAAAATTTATGGCATAGCCTTTTGGTTCTCTGAGCAGTACCATGGCAGTTGGCAAGAACAAGACCCTCATAAAAGAGGGGTAGGAAGAAAGTGATTGATCCGTTTTCTCAAAACGATTTGTATGATGTTAAAGTGCCTGCTATGTTCAGTATAAAAAATATTGGGAAAACACTAGTCACCAAGACTCAAGGAGTCAGATTTTAACTGATGGCCTTAAGGGCCATGTGTTTGAAGTGGTCCTTATAGATCTACAGAATGTGCTTCTGACAGTGCCAGACTCCTGAAAGTTATCTAAGCAGCTCTCTCCTTCATGTTTGCATTCTGGACTTCAGCATCTCAAAAAATGATAATATCCCTGGGGCATTTCTGAATCTAAACTGGTCTGTTAGCTCTGTTATAAGTGAAATCTACTTCTCTGATAGTGTCCAGTAGGTGACTAGGGGATGGTGACACAAGCATGGCACCTGTAGTATACATTTTTCAGTTGTCTTTCATATCTGACCCACACAGTCTGCCTGGCATTCAACACTTACTACATGCATCTGGACAGTTTTGCAGCATTCCCTACCATCTCTGTGGGGACCAAATACATGCAAATGTGACATGACCCATTCAATTTTATATCTATATAGATAATCTGTGGCTACATCACTTTAACTATTTTAATGCACTCCCTGCCCCAATTAAAAGTACTTACAAGGAACTAGCAGATGGCATAATGGTTATTTTGCTGGACTCCCATGTAGTTAACTGCTGTTGGAGTCCTGGACCCAGTGGCTTAAAACTCACGCTGGGAGTGTGTGTGTTGGTGTGTGTGTGTGTGTGTGGTTTTTTTTTTTTTTTTTTTGAGAGAGATTTTTGCTACAAGGTGCATGTGCTCTCTAGAGAAACGGAGAGACTGAAAACAAGAAGTCACCCCTGCAGGGGAGATAGTCATGCTGCAATCCCTTCTCCATTATCCTCTCAGGACTCGGAGCAGGCACACATGCATATATGGCATGAATTCTAAGCCACCAGGTTCAGGACTCAAACCATGGTGGACCATGTGGGAGTCTTATGCCTTAACCACTACACCACCTGCTGCCCCCAGTACTCATTTCTTGAACAGAGACCGATTTCAGAGTTGCTACCATGCCCATAAAAATTTATGGCATAGCCTTTTGGTTCTCTGAGCAGTACCATGGCAGTTGGCAAGAACAAGACCCTCATAAAAGAGGGGTAGGAAGAAAGTGATTGATCCGTTTTCTCAAAACGATTTGTATGATGTTAAAGTGCCTGCTATGTTCAGTATAAAAAATATTGGGAAAACACTAGTCACCAAGACTCAAGGAGTCAGATTTTAACTGATGGCCTTAAGGGCCATGTGTTTGAAGTGGTCCTTATAGATCTACAGAATGATGAAGTCACATTTAGGAAATTCAAGCTAATGACTGAGGATGTTCAGGAACAAAAACTTAACTAACTTCCACGGCATGGATGTCACCTGTGACAAAACAGGTTTCATGGTCAAAAAATGACAGACCATTATTGAAGCTCATGTTGACGTCAACTACCAATGGTCGTTTTGTCTCTTTGTTGATTTTACTAAAAAACACAACAATCAGATAGAGAGTCTCTTAGGCTCAGCATCATAAGATCTGCCAAACCTGGAAGAAGATGATGGAAATCATGACTTGAGAGGGGAGACAGATGACTTGAAAGAAATGGTTAAAAAACCGATCCCAGACAGCACTGGAAAAGATATCAAAAGGCCGGCCGATCCAGCTGTCCTCTCCATGATGTGTTCGTCAGAAAAGTCAAAATGCTGAAGCCCAAGTTTGGGGAAAACTGGTGGAACTTCGTGGTGAAGGTGGTAGTTCTGGGGAAGCTACTGGGATGTGATGGGTGCTAAAGTCAAATAAGCTGGTGGATATGATCCACTAGTCCAAGACTCTGTTAAAAGTTCAGACTTCTAATTAGTGACAGAAAGTACTATTTGTGTTCCATGTGGGAAGTTCATGGCCTACTGTCTTGTGGAAATGCCTCTCATCTCCTTGCATGCCTCTCATGCCTAGAAAGAACCCTGGCTGACCATCACACCAGGTGTGCTGAAAGGATCTTGGAGAACGTGAGACCACTACACCTACAGTTTTCCATTGCTTGGGAGCAAATGCCGAGCGGGACTTCGTCCTCAGCCTGCTGCCGGTGCAGTGTGCCCCTGTGGCCCACCCATCCCTCTTGTCCTGTATCAGATGAATGGTCGAGTCTCTTGCCCTGGGCACTAACATTCCAGAACTCTTCCTTCTGAGGGAGAAGGCACAGATGGGCTCTGCACCAGTCTTACCCAATCCACTCAGTGACTTGCTGAAACAAAGATGAGTTCCCAACCTCAGCCATCCTCTCTGTCTTCACGGCTCGGCCATTCATGCTGTCCACAACCCAGGATGGGGAGGTGGTGGGCCAGCCCCTGACAGTGAAGTTTAAGGGCATAGTGACATAGGGAACTCACAGAAACTGCCCCCAGACACAGGACACAGATAGGCACATGTAGGTGCCTAGCCGGCTAGTCAGCCTCTGTTCCCAAGGCAGCCTCTTCCTGGGCACTGCACCCAGTCCTGAGGCTGTGGCTGAATGAGAGGGGCGGACTGCCCAGCTTTGGGAATCCAAGGGAAGGTGAGTCATGCAAATAACACAAGTGCAGGGGAAAGGCTGGTGCTTCTGCAGGTGCCGAAGGTGGCAGGCGGCAGCAGCAATGTCTGCAGTGGTGCTTATTTTCTGGGTTACAGACTTAACAATTTTCTGTACCATGTTTTCCATAATCTGTTTTTCGTATTTTTGGGTTTTTTTTTTTTTTTTTTTAAAGCTGTGATGGATGTGACCTGGACTACTTGGTGGGATGTTCCTAGGGAGCAGTGGGCTTTTGCACTTGGCCTGGGCTCCATCCCTGAAAGAGAGCTAGTTAGTTCATTAATTGCCAAAATTTCTGGTGATTAAAAGTTTCTCAGGTATCTGAAAAGTAAACTACAAATTTCATCCAGAGCCTCAGCAGTCAGTCAGGCCAGAGTATTCTTTTACCTGTCAGTGGTCTAACATCTGAGCCAGTATCCGCCTGGTCCTAAGCGCCATCTCCCGTTCTGACAGCCGACCTGCCCCGTGCAGGAGGCTGGGAGAGCAGGTGAAGAGTATTTCCTCACATTGTTGGAATCACTGCTGCGAGGGAAAGGGGCTCTGGATCTTCCAGCCCTCTTGGAACAGGTGTCACTGAAGTCCAGTTGGCACTGTGGCGTTGGATTAGGTTCAGTTACCCGTACCTGCATAGGGAGCTGCTGCAGTTTTTCTCGAAACAACAAAAAACTCTGTCTCTTTTTAGCAGTTGTGAAATTTGTGTTTATGATGAAAGTGCATATAAATCCTATGTTGGCCTTAGTCATTTTTCCTTTGAAAAGAGGCAGGGGAGTGGGGGAGAATAGGCCAAATGTTTGTGCCTTGTGGGGAACTTCAGACCCACATCCGGGAATGTGATCAGGTCTTTCTTGGAACAAAGGGTCATCTCCCCGTGTTCTGACTCCTGTGGTTTTCTATAGTGCTTCCTCTGCTCCACCCAACAGTCAGTCTCATTCTTTGGGCTCCCCATCACGTGCGTGCATACACACGCTCACGCTCACATTGGGGTTCTTGATCACCCCCTCCTCAAGATCATCAGCTACATCATCCACCCTGGCATCCTCAAAACCACTCCCAAACTGCACTTGTTCAACTCGCAGGCTGCCAAGCCCATTGGGTCCTTTTTGCTGTCCACTTGACTTCTCTGGGGCAGTTGATATCTCTTGAGCACTCTAACTTCTCTTTTCCCTCCTTGTTTTGTCCTCAGACTCCACTCCCTCTTCTCCCCAAGAGAGCACAGACCTTCCTGGGCCTGACCTATGCCAGGGCCCAGTATGTATGGGCCCTAACACCTTGTATGTTTCTGTGGCTGCTGTAAACAAGTTACCACAGATTTACTGGTTCAAACAACGCATGTTTCTCTTACAGTTCTGGAGGTCAGTAGGCCTGGCCCTTTGGAAGACCTAGAGGAAAATCCATTTCTGGGCCCCTACCTCTTCAAGCTAGTAGGTTAGCTTGGCACCTCCCTCTCTCAACCAGATCACCTGGATAGTCCAGGGTAACCTCCCCCATCTCAGCATCCTTAATTTAACCACATCTGCAGAGTCCCTTTTGCCATGGTCAAAAGATAAACAGGTCCTGGGGTGGTGAAAGGTGGGCATTCTGTTCACCAGAGGCCTTGCTCTCAAAGCATCTCGTCTCCTGTATCCAGCACAGCCCTTCTCCTTGGCCCCAACTCTCCCCATATACTACTGAGCACCAGGGGGAGGATCCCTATACCTCATGAGCATCCCTCCTGTCCATCTCCTCTCAGGATAGTTATGACTTCTCGAACCAACTCCTGCCTCTGTTCTTGCCTTGTTCCTCCTGCCCCTTTCAGCAGCTGGAAACAGCCCAGATCATGCCATAGACCCTGCCTCTGTTAGAAACCATGAGCTCCTTGTGCATGTTTCTGGGCTGTGTGCCTTGTTTCCATGACAGTTTTCAGTCATCCCGCCTGCTGCTGCTGACAACACAGCTGCATAATTAGTTCCTTTTGGAGCCAGATGGGCAAGCATGACCTGGAGTCATGTATGCTTGTGCCAAATGACCAGTCACCCTACATCTGCCGATAAAAGGCAATTTTTACAGGGGAATTTGCAATGGAAAGTGGTTTTCATCAAAGAAGGCCTTCGTTTCTTGAATCATTTTCCAAGTTGGGACTCTGGCAAGAATCATATGTACTGACCATCTTAAATGTCACCAAGGAACAGAGGTTGATTCAATGCGTGAAGGAGGTTCTCGTCCAGTGAAAGCCAGTGACTTACTAATAGAGTCATCGTGGTGGTGCTTGAAAGCCAATGACTTACTAATAGAGTCATCACGGTCATGCTTGAGTAGGAAAATGTGGGCCATCTGAGTCACCCAGCCACATGGCAGGCACAAGGCCTTCCAAACCCCCTATTCTGCCTTGATGACAGCCTGCAAGCAACGTGAGGCTACAATTTTATTTCACCAAGAAAGCCATGTGTATTGTTCAACGGGTACAGAGCCTCCATGGAATGAGGAACAAGTCCTGGAGATGGTGGCTGCACAGCGTGAATGTACTTCATGCCACTGAGCTGAGGGCTTAGACGTGGCTAAGTGGCAAATTGTGTGTTATGTATTTTACCCTGATTTAAAAGCCATCCCTTGTATTAAATGTGTTACATTAGTATAAATTATATTTTACAGGCATCTCTCTCCCTAGTTCTTACATTTATTGGTGGTTTATACTTTACAGTAGCTAAAGGCATAACTTTATTTTTAAGAGAGATTTTTTGCTCTGAGGTCTGTGTGCTTGCCATCAAGACAGAGACAAAGCAAGAAATCATCTCCCAGGGATGATTTGACCACACCACAGTCCCTTCTCTATTCTCCTCTTGGGATCTTGGGCATGCATGTACACGTTCCTGGCTTGAGTTTTAAGTTGCCAGGACTGGGACTCCAACCGCGGTTGACCACATGGGAGTCCAGCAACATAACCATTACACCATCTGTTCCCAAAATATTACTGTATTAGACATTTTGTTTGTACATATTGTAGTAACATTTGAAAATAAAAACCTGGGGGTAAACAGTGCCACAGCCTGGCTCTTGTGAGGCTGAACCACATGAGAAGGTTCCTGGTTTGCATCTGAAGACCTTTCAGTCCATCTAGTATGCACATGCCCATGAGCTGGGGCTGGCTGAGGCCGGGGGTGGATTGTGGTGTCAGGACCCTACTTCTGGTACTCTCATGTGTTCGCTCACTCTTCCATGGCCCCCCAACCTTGCTCATGAAAGAAATGAACTTTGAAAAAAAAAAAAAAAAGCTGGATGCCACTGGAAGCCTGGGACAGTGTTACTCTTTCTAAAGGGATTTCTGCCTGGGGAAACCTGGCCAGTAAGTCCCAGTGGCCCTTGGCATCGGCATGCATAGGACAGGTGCCTGGTTGTGTGTGCACCACCTCTGTGCCACTAGTTCTCTAAACAGGACTCTCCCCTCGCCCACCTCACCACTTTTTCTCAAGCTGTGTCTTCACCCCACTGCCTTTGCCCTTCACCCAGGGTCTCCATAGTCTGAAGGCCCAGCCCAGATACCCTGTCATGAGCTACCTTGAGCCCAGTAGGTCTCTGCATCTCCCTCCCACCTCCTGTCTCCAAGTCTCTCCACCTGGCCCTCTGAGGGCCGCTCCCAGGACTTTCCAACAGCTTCTGAGTAAAAGGTGTGTTCCGTGTTTGCTGAGTGAATGGCTAAATAGACAGGAATAATAAAAGGCCCACAGGTCTACAGGGGCTTAAGAAAGCAAATGATGCATTTGGCCAAGGGTTTCCAATTCCCTGTAGGTTTTCACTTTCAGCCAAACAATAGGTGGGGACAGAGAACACCTCAGGGCCCATGTGTGTCAGTTGGACCAGGGGAACCATGCACTCTAGGGTGGCCAAGATCCTGGGTTTGTACTTGACAATGCCAGTCTCAATGAGGTCTGACCAGGCACTCCAGGGAGGTGCCCCCACCCCTGAATCATCATGCACCACTGGATCCTACTCCCCAGGCAGGGTCAATACTCCTATACACATAGCTCTGCTGCTGGTGCTCCGAGTTACATGCTTTATTTGTTCATTCAGCAGATTCTTAGTAAAGGGCTCATGGTTCTGACTGGGACTGCCCACCTCACCTCCCTCTAGCTAAGTGGCCCCACAGTAGTGCTCCATCTCCCAGCCTGTTTTCTCACCTGCTAGAGCTCAGCTCTCATGATTACTGAGTTTCAGTGAGGTGAGGGTGAGGGGTGGAGAGCTCTAGGGGTAAGGCAGTTGTAGAGGTGAGGCTCTATTATTCCTGAGGAACTGTATGTTTTGTTTAATTTTCTAGAGGGCACATGCACTTGCTTGAGAGAGACAGAGAAGGAACGTGGTTAAGCAGCCCCATAGGAATGGTCATTCCACAATTCCTTCTCTATTTCTCCCTTCTCAGGATTTTGGGCATGCATAGGCAGGTAACCTGTGTCTTTCAAGCCACTGCGTCTGGGATTCAAACCATGCAGTTAGCCACATGGGATCCAGCCGTCTTAACCATGATGCCACCTGCTGACCTGGAACTACATTTTTAAAAAACGTTTATTTAATTCCATTTGTTATTTTTTAATCCGAACAGAGAGAAGAAAGGGAAAGTTGAGGAAGCAAGCTGCCAGGTTTGGGACTCGAACCATGGTCGGCCATGTGGGAGTCCAGTGCCCTTAACTACCATGCCACCTGCTGGCCCTGGGACTACCTGTTTTAAAACAACTGGCTTTTACAGCAGTTTGGTTGAGTATAAAGCTGTCTGAGTATAGTTTCATCTCCTAGTGCTTTGGGGGATGTCAGGTGATTCCTAAGGAGCCTGTGGCCAGCCCCAGTGCCGTCTGGGATTCAAACCATGCAGTTAGCCACATGGGATCCAGCCGTCTTAACCATGATGCCACCTGCTGACCTGGAACTACATTTTTAAAAAACGTTTATTTAATTCCATTTGTTATTTTTTAATCCGAACAGAGAGAAGAAAGGGAAAGTTGAGGAAGCAAGCTGCCAGGTTTGGGACTCGAACCATGGTCGGCCATGTGGGAGTCCAGTGCCCTTAACTACCATGCCACCTGCTGGCCCTGGGACTACCTGTTTTAAAACAACTGGCTTTTACAGCAGTTTGGTTGAGTATAAAGCTGTCTGAGTATAGTTTCATCTCCTAGTGCTTTGGGGGATGTCAGGTGATTCCTAAGGAGCCTGTGGCCAGCCCCAGTGCCCCTCACTGAGAAGCTTGTGGCCAGGCATGACTGCCAAATCCTATGGGAGTTTTTATATAAGAACAGTGGGAAAGGAAGACCCCTTGCTATCTGGTCCCATTGATGTCTAATCCAGACCATAAGCCCAAGGCTTTGGGAAACAATAATACTAGACTCACCTTTTTTCAGCACAGATCGAAATCCAGCAGCCATAAGGGTGGGAGGATGACCCTGTGAAGGCAGGGGACAGCAGAATTAATAAGGTACATGTAGTAGATATAGTTAATGATGCCGCTGTGGGACTCTGCATGGCTAGGAGGCTGGCCTCTGGAGTTGACTGGCCAGGTTTGAATCCCAGCTCTGCTGCTTTGTGGCTTTGTGGCCTTAGACGAGCTAACTCATCGCTCCGATCGTTTCAGTACCTACCTCAAAGAGGTGCTGTGAGGGTTCTGTAATGGGCGCTTAGAATACTGGGCAAGTGCACAAGTAAGGACACAGCAGCCTCTATGTTCCTGGCGTGTCTCATGACCACGATGACACTGTATAGCAGGCAATAAAGCCAGGAGGTAAACATCACTTCGTTTTTGAATCACCCTGTCCTGCCTCTAGGCTACTGGTCACATGTGCTAATACTTTTTGTTTGTTTTAAATTCTTTAAACCAGTTTGAGTTGAGTGTTCCAACATTTGCAGTGAAAGACATTGACGTGACACATCTAGGGATTTAGAATATGATAAAAAGTGGTATTTCAAATTAATGAGAAAGAAATTGAGTAAGTGGGACTTGGATGACTTGCATCCTTTCTTTACGTCAACCAAAATCAATGTGGGGAACTACAAACCTGAGTTTCTTATAATTTTGAAGAGGAAAAGGAGGGCCATAAAATCAAACCCTGGCCAATCTGACTACTTACATAACTGTAAATGTCTGCTCGCCAAAATTATTATAAACAACTGTAAAGAACTGATAGCAATTTGTGACCCCATTGTATAATGAAGGAAATGAAATACACGTTAGTTTCTCAAAGTCATTCATTTTTCTTTCTTTAAAAGTTCTTTCTTGAGTCAGCTTGTGGAGTGGAGTTTATGATGGCTGCATCCCACATGGCTAATTGCGTGGTTTGAGTCTGGACCCAGCAGCTTGAAAAATCACACCAAACGTGTGCATGTGTGTCCAAAATCCAGAGAGGAGGATGAAGAAGGGATTGCAGTGTAGCCATCCCCATAGAGGGCGCTTTCTCCCTATCCCTCTCTCTCTGGTGAGTACACATGCCCTATAGCAAATGACAAAACTCTAACTCACTCTCTCTCTCTCTCTCTCTCTCTCTCTTTTAGTTTGCTATAAGGTGCATGTGCTCACTGGCGACAGGGAGAAAGACAGGGAAAGTGAGAACTCACCCCAGGGGGAATGGTCACCCTGCAATCCCTTCTCCATTCTCCTCTTGGGATTTTAGGCATGCATGCACAGGCACCTGGTGTGTTTTTCAAGCTGCCAGGTCCAGGACTTGAACTGCACAGTCATCTGTGTGGTATCCAGCCACTTTAACCTCTGCACCACCTATTGGCCCTCTTTCCTTCTTTCTTTCTAATGTTGTCTGTCTTTCAAGAGATCATACCTTCAACAGCTTCTTGGTACTGTGATTCACTCCTACCTCAGGTAGCCCATGGTCATGGGCGTGTGTACCATTATACTCAGGGAGGTCTCCAGATAGGAACCCAGAACTTTCCCACGTGGGCAGCCCTGCAGGGTGTTGCATATACTATTGTACCACCATCAGGCTCCCACTTTTCTCCAAGTGTTTTTATTGAGCACCTACTGTGTGCTAGATACCACCAGAACTGGAGGTATGTGGTGGCAAACAAGACACTGCCTCCCTTCATGTAGTTTCCATTCTTGCAGGGGACACACTCCTATCCAGTAGCCACATTACCAGACATGGGATTACAAATGGAGGGGAAGTACTGGCCAAGACTGGGCCAACGAAGACGACTCTCTGACAGAAGGTATTTGAGCTAAGAGACAAAGGACGGGTGGCAGCAAGTGGTCAGAATTGGCAAGGATAAGGTGCTTTCCTCTCAAGGGGATTAACAGGTGCATAGGCTGGGACTTGGAGGGGAGCAGGATTCATCCAAGGACTAAACAGCCAATGCAGCTGAGCTGAGAACAAGCGAGAGGTTTGGGGCAGAGCTGAGTGAGGCAAGAGGGTGCAGGAATCATTTGTCATACTAAAATGTGGGAAAGGAAGGACCCTTTATCACAGCTTTTCCATGTGTAAGAAATGCCCTCCTAGGAGCCTTCCCCTCCCAGGGTCAAGGTGCCAACTTACTTGCTGGCCTCTGATGCAGCTCAGGTTGGCACGAGGCCCCCAGACCCAGGCAGAGATTTGAGTTAGGAGATACAAGCAAGCTCATGTCCTGGGCTGGCAGCAGAGATGTCGTTTTATTGGAAGTAGCATAGCAGGGGTCTGTGGTAGCTTTGCATGGCCAGCCTCCCAGCAGGTGGGAGCTTTAAGCTCCCCTAGGGTGCTGGTCTCATAGGACTTATCACCATTAACAACTTACTTTTCTGCTTAAACCACTTGGAGTCTTGGTCTGTTTTTTTTCTGTTTTTGTTTTGCAGCCAGTACCTGCCAAGAGTTTGACTTTTTTCCTAAGAGCCCCCAGGCAGGGAGATCAGCTTTGTATTTTTTTCAGGTAGCTTCAGGCTGGCATGGAGGGGGCACAGGGAAACTGGGAGCAGAGTTGGGAGGTGACTGCAATGGGCCAAGTGGAGCGGAGGTAGAGGGAGGGACCTGGTGTAGTGTGTGGGGCCAGAGAAGCGAGAAGGGCATGGACTGAAGGGGTATATAGGGCCTGGCACTGGTGTGGGGCACGAAGGGAGTGCCTTGGAAGAGATGCAGTTTCACAGGAAGGGAATGCAGCCTAAGAAGACGTAGGTGTGGCTTGGTGTGGGTGATGCTGACTGTGAGGAATTAATTCTTGAAAAAGTTCAAACTGTAGACACCCTGGTTGTTCCTCCAGAGTCTGACTCAGTCCTGGGCTCCATCTAGGACTGACTCCGCCACTGTTGGGGCAGAAGGACCACTTAATCACTAACAGTTAAGTCCCACTGATTGTCCTGGCTCTATCTCACCTTCCCTACCATATTGTTTAGGACAGGCTGGGACCATTTTCATTCATGTTGATCTCAGACTGGAGTTAGTACTAGTGAAAAGCAAGTTTTACAGCCCAGGGCCATACGGGGTGGTCTCCACTCCACCAGAGACTCCCAGACCCAACTTCCAGCCCCTGAAACCCGGAGCCCAGAGGGTGCAAAGGTGTGTTGCCCAGGAGTTAGACCAAGTCAGCTCCAGCATGAACTGCATGTGCAGAGGATCTGTCTAAGTTTGAAATCTGCCCTCCTCCAGGCTGGCAGTGGTGCAGGTGGAGGGCTGGGGTTTGTTTACTTATCTTTAACCTGCAAGGCTCTTCCCATGCAAGTTCTAAAATAAGCTGGCATGACTGCCTGTAGTTTTGCATGGGGGCTAGTGCCCACAGCCTTCCCCAATGGCGTGATCATCACACTCTTCCAAATCACACCCACAGGCTCCCTTCCAGCTGGGCTTCCTGTTAAAAAGACTGGATGGATGTGAAGGGATCCCTTTTGCTTAATGCATTTACTGTTTCCTAGGAACTTGGTAGAGGTTGTGAACATGGGTGTTCATTGGTGATGTGAGTTATTATTTTGGGGGATTATAATTGCTTAGGCACCAGGATTAAGGAGAAGATTTGAGGATAAGGAAAATGTGGTTCCTGACCTCAAGGACTTTCAGGTCAAATGGGGGGAGACAAACGGAAATATTAGGTTGTCAGAAAAGTCATGACATGCTTTTCTGTGTTTTTCTACGCAAAATGCATCATGACTTTTCTGACAACACAATAATTACCAGGTGAAAAAACTGAGTGTTGGCCCAGCATGGCAGTGTGTGCTGGGGGGGATTATAATTGCTTAGGCACCAGGATTAAGGAGAAGATTTGAGGATAAGGAAAATGTGGTTCCTGACCTCAAGGACTTTCAGGTCAAATGGGGGGAGACAAACAGGGAAATACTAGGTTGTCAGAAAAGTCATGACATGCTTTTCTGTGTTTTTCTACGCAAAATGCATCATGACTTTTCTGACAACACAATAATTACCAGGTGAAAAAACTGAGTGTTGGCCCAGCATGGCAGTGTGTGCTGGTTGATACTTGGGCACGCTGAGGCCACATGGGAGCCCAGGTTCCATTCCTGGCTCATCATATAAAGCTAGGCATGGCGTCATGTGCTTGTAGTCCCAGCTACTCAGGAGACTGAGCTAGGAGGATCACAGCAGAGTGAGGCCCTCTCTTCAGAAAAAGAAAAAAAAAAAAAAAAAAGTATTGAGACCTAAAGTGATTGATCAAGTCCCAAGGTGAAGCTAGGGTATGAACCCAAAGCTCCTGACTCTAAGCCCCATACAATTTCCAAAACACCACCTACCTTTACATAGAAGGGGCCATTTGAGCTGGGTTTCATGGGATAAGCAGGAGTTCTCCAGGTGGCAAAGCAGTTCAGGCACAGGAAGTAGTAAGAACAGAGGCCAGGAGACGTGAAGTTGGAGGGTGCAGTCAGGAGGCAGCAAGCAGGTTGGTGGGGCTGTTTCCAGAGAGACTCAGGAGAGTGTCTGGAGCCTGGAGGTAAAGGAAGGGCCTGCATCTTATCTTCTAGACAAAAAGGAGCCAGCAAAATATTTAAAGAAGGACAATGACGCAATTAAATATGTGCCCAACTATACTAAGATCCTGTGTGTATGTACCTTGGAAAAATGAGAAAAGGGCTATGCCTCCACTTTCCAGCTGAGTTATGGGGAGAAACAACATGGACAAGGGGGAGGCATCTTCCAAAAGTTCATGGAAATGCTTATCAAAACACTATGGCTCTCCTCCAGCTGCCCAAGATGTCAAAGGGAAAGAAGGTCACGGGGATGAAGGTGGCTCTGGCTCCTGCTGTCATGAAGAAGCAGGAGGCCACGAAGGTGGTCAATTCCCCTAGTTGAGGAAAAGCCTAAGGGTTTTGGCATAGGACAGGACATCCAGCCCAAAAAGGACCCTACCCACTTTGTCAGAAGGCCCCTCCACCTCTGACCGCAGTGGCAGAGGGCTGTCTATGAACGGCTGAAAGTGCCTCCTGCAATTAGCCAGTTCCCCCAGGCCTGGAGTGCCAGACAGCTACTCAGCTGCTTAAGCTGGCCCACACAGGCAGGCCAGAGGCAAAACGAGACTGGTGGCCTGGGTGCAGAAGAAAGCTGCCAGTTAAGGATCCCCTTTTAGGGGGAGAGAGATCCCCACTAAGAGACCACCTGTCCTTTGAGCAGGGGTCAACACTGAGACCACCATGGTGGAAAACAAGAAGGCTCAGCTGGTAGTGACTGCACAGGTCGTGGACCCCATCAAGCTACTTGTCTTCCTGCCAGCCCTGTGTCTTAAAATGGGGGTCCCCTACTGCATTATCAAGGGGAAGGCCAATCCACAGGAAAACCTGCACCACAGTCGCCTTCACACAGGTGAACTCAGAGGACAAAGGCACCCTGGCTAAGCTGGTGGAAACCATTGGGGCCAATATAACGACAGAGGTGATGAGATCTGCTGTCCCTGGGGAGGCAATGTCCTGGGCCCCAAATCCGTGGCTCACATTACCAAGCTGGAAAAGACAAAGGCTAAAGAGCTCGCCACTAAACAGGGTTAAATGTACGCTGTTGAGTTTTCTGTACATACATATAATCAAATGCTCTCCTCTGACCCCCTCCCCCAAAAAAGACAGAAAAAGGAAACACTACGCATGGATTTGAAATGTTTTCACACTAAAATAAACTTATACTTTCATTCCGTTTTTCCACGAACGTTTTGAAGACCTCCATAATGTCACTTAGAAAGAAAACATAGTGTGTTAGTTAAGTCATTTAGTAGACTGGGTTTTTTTTCCCCAATGTTCTTTGAAGATTAGCATCTTCTTTTTGTCTCATAGGAACCTCAAACTATAATTAGGGTGGGTTCTGGTTTTCCTACTCGACAGGTAAGGGAATGGATGTCTGGAGGGTTTGGTGATTGGCCTGAGGGTCTGCAGTAGGAAATAGAGGAACCAGGGTCAGAGGCCAGACCATCCGGACATTCTGCCAGATGGAAAGAGCCAGCCTGACCTGCAGAAATGTCCAGTCCCCATATGTCAGGACAGGTCTAGAAAGTGGCCCAGGGTGAGCTACAGATCGATATCCTTCCCAGTCTGCAGGTCCGGCTAGTTTCCTACTCCTGTCCAGGGAATCCTGGAGAACCCACCTGACCTGTCCCCATCTCACTGCAGGGAGTGTGCATAACTGACCAGGTGACTCCACACAGCTTGGGAGCAACCCTGAAAGCTAAAATAGGGCTCGTGTGTGTTCCAGAAGTATTCTGCTGACAGTTTCAGGCAGCGCTGGAAACAAACCTGTCTGCTGGCTTCCTGCCCAGAAGAGCCACGGTGGGGCTGGGACAACCACACTTCTAAACTCATATCCTTTCATTTTATGAAAATCAAACCTCCCCACCTGTGGGAGAGAAGGCTAGCATTGTCCTTTGAGACTCTTGCTGGAGAACACTTGGGTACAGAAGAGGAGCTGCCCCTCCACTCATTCATTCATACAGATGGCATGGTCCCCGGTGCGGGCCAGGCACTGCTCTTGGCGTCAGGGCAGACCATGCAGGGAACAGCCAGACTCAGTGCAAATCTGCTCTGCTGTGGACAACTGCAAGGCCTTGGAGGCAGCTTCTGCTTGAGACAATTTAGACACAGGTGTATTGTGCTTTGGGTATATGACAATAACAGAGACCTAGTCAGTGCCAGGCACTTGCTGAGCCCTGAGTCAATTACTGCCTTAATCAGTGCCTCGTTCACACTCTCTTATGCAGTCTCACCTAGGGACTTAGCGATGCACACCTGGATGACTCAGGCGCCCTCCGGCCTTGAACATGGCTCACCTCTGCTTCACCATCCTCTTTCTTCTTACACCCCTCGCACACCTGTGACCCCCATCAATGTGGGCTTGGCTCCTAATCCCAAAGCAGCGACAGGAGCCCTCACTAGCCTTTCTGACCCCGTGAGCCTTGCTGGGATGGCCATCCATGCATCCTTCTCAAGGGAAGGCAGCCCTATCTCTGCACTCAGTCTTCTCACCTCGGAGCTCTGCCATCTGAAGCAGACCCTGCTGCGTCTGTTCTAGAACCAGCACCCACTTCTTCCTACCTCCCCGGGCTCCTGCCCCTGGTCCCCTACCTCCACCCCTTGCTGACGCCTCTATACCAGGACCAGAGATCTCCTCCTAAGAATAAAAGTTAACCACTCCCGATCTTTTGTTTTTCTATAGCTCATAGCATGTTTCTCAAAGCTCAGTGATTGGGGTAAGCTTGATCATTTTTGCCATATCCATATACCACCTGTTCTTCTATTAGCTTTTTCTCCAAAGTAATTCCCTTGCTTATTAAATTTAAAAAAGAAACTTTGTATCTCTAGCATGAAGGGAAAGCAGTTTGGAGCAGAGAGTGTTGGTATCCCCCAGTATCTGTTTACACCTTATCTGTGTGAGAGCCCTGCTTTTATTATTTTTATTTTTTAGTTTCCTTTTTTTTTTTTTTTCTTTTTAGAGAGATTTTTGGTATAGGGTGCATGTGCTCGCCGGAGAGACTGAAAGAAGGAAATCACTCCCCAGGGGGCATGACCACGCCACAGTTCCTTCTCCTCCATTCTTCTCTTGGGATTTTGGGCATACATGCGCATGTGCCCAGTGAGAGTTTAAGCTTCCTAGTCTGGGACTCGAACTGCAGTCAACTGACTGATTTTTAGGGAAAAATGTGCTTACAGTGTTACTAACTGCTACTTAGTGCCCGCCCTTACTTCACTGCTGCCACAAAGCACTGGTATAGCGAGAGCTTGGCCCTCAAGGGTTGAGGTCTGTGCTCCTCAGCCTCCTGTGGAGTGCCTCCACCTCAAGCCTGAAGCCACCTCTCTCACCTCTCTGGGCATCCAAAAGCCAAGATACTCCTCCATAAGTGTCCCAGCCAACACCCACCAGCAGGTGGTGTTTCATATTTTTCTTTTCCTTTCTTTTCTAGTTTTTGCTACAGGATATGTGTACTTGCCAGAGAGACACAGAAAGAGAAGGAAAGAGTGAAATCCCCAGGATGGATGGCCCATGCCACAGTCCTCTCTCCTGCATTCTCCTCTCAGGATTTTGAGTACTCCCACACATGCGCCTGGTGGAATCGTCAAACTGTTGACTCAGGGACTCCAAAATCACACAAGTGGCCATGTGGGATCCAGCCACCATAACCACCACATCTGCTGGCTCTCTTCCTTTTTATGAGAGAGAGAGGGTTAGGTCAAGGGCTCACTCTTTGGCTGTCCCCATGCCCAGCCTCCCAGTTAGCTAGGATGACAGGCACACGTTCAGTCAGTCCTTCTGAACAAACCGAGAAGATGTGGCTCTGTGGGGCTCATGCTGACAGATGTCTTCCTGAACAAAGTAGGCAGCCCTCAGGTTTGGAGCTTGGAATGGCAGTCAGATCTGCTCATGGTTCAAAATAACACTTTCTCGTTGCGTTCTGGGCACGTTCATGTTGGCCTAGGCTCCCATGTGATTTCCGGCTCCCCAAGCAGCGGCTCTACCCATGCACCACCAAGGCTGGGCCCTTGTGGTGTTATCTCTTCTCCATGTCTTCAGCAATACTTTTCCCTCCCTGGAATCCCATTTCCTGCTCCTCTCTCCCTCTGTACTCTTCTCTGCCCAGCCTCTGCTCTGCTAGTGCGTGGACTTGCCATTTAGTAGACGTGCATCCAGTACTCTCTACTTGTGCATGAGTCAGCCCTGGAGCTGACCTCCTGCAGCCTGCCTCTGCTTAACTGGCTTCTCTCCACCTTCATTCTTCTCATCTGGAAAATGGGGATGGTAATACCATCTTCCTTAAGGGAGTTAATCAGGTTAGATCAATGTGAGCCAAGTGCTTGGAACAGAGCCAGCACCCACTTAACCCCTGAGACATTAGCTGTTATTGTTACCCGTCAAGCAAGGGGGCTACAGCCATGAGACAGACAGGCAAGGGTTCCCTGTTATGGGGGAGATGGAGTGACCTTCTAGAATCTGCTGCAGACAGAGCTTCAGCCCCATTCTCTGCATTGAGCACGTCCCTCCATGGCATGAGTCGAATGGTGGTTGACTGTTACTGGCCTGTCTTTCTTACCAAATGGGGGACCTGTGACAGTAGGGAACTATATTCTATTCGCTCTTGACTTCCAAGCATCAAATGGGAGTCTGTGTATAGCAGGTACTCTGGGAAACAATGTCCGTAAGGAATGAACCCACCAAGACCCTGGATGAGTAAACAGATGAAGACAGTCTAAGGTGGACCAGGTCCCAGAGTTACATATGCACGGCCAGCATCCAAACCCAGGTCTCTGGCCTGAGCCTTGTGCTGTTTCTACCGCCCTCATAGGAGAGGGCTCCGAGGGCTTTCTTACTGCGCAGGCAACACTAGTGCCTGGCATTTGTGGATAAGTTCAGTGTAGTGTGGGCCCTCGATTCTGAAGTCAGCGAACTGGATTTGGATCCAAACTCTCCTATTTATTTGCTATGTGACCTTGGGCAAATTTACTGTGGCTCTCTAAGCCTCATTTTCATCACCTGAGAACTGCTGTCCCATGATTTGTTTCTGCGTAGCAGTCACCCGAAAACTCAGTGGCTTAAAATACCATGTACTTGTCTCTTAGGAGTGGGTTATGTGGGTCAGGAGTCAGGAAAGACTCAGTTGAGTGGTTCAGGTTGGGGTCTCCAGGTAGGATTTCCTCCCAATATGGCCGAAGAGCAACTGAAATGTTTATATGGTGGCTCAGGGTTCAAAGTTGGTGCAAGTTACAAGGCCAGATTATTCAAGGGGAAGGGAATTAGACTCATGTCCAATGGGGCATTGGAAAGGTTCTAGAAGAACACGTTGGACAGGAGATATTGTCAGAACTGTCTTTTGGAAAATACTGTCTTGGCTGCAGATGATGACACTCACACCCACCTCCAAGAGCATGGGAGGGCTTACGGGTATAAAACAACCAGAATGGGGAACCAGCAGTTAGCGTAATGGCTATGTCGCTGGACTCCCACATAGTCAACTGTCGTTCGCGCCCCGGGCGCGTGTGCGTGCCCAAGATCCCGAGAGGAGAATGGAGGAGAAGGAATTGTGGCGTGACCATCCCCCCTGGGGGGTGATTTCTCGCTTTCTGTCTCTTATGTCTCTCTCTGTCGGTCTGGCAAGCGCACGCGCCCTATAGC
>NW_006209345.1:328975-338052 GCF_000334495.1 Tupaia belangeri chinensis | reverse complement strand
GCCCTGGCCCAAAGATAGGTGTCCTTACAAAAAGAGGGAAATTTGGGACACAGGGACACATGAGGAAAAGCCACATGAAGATGGAGGCAGAGGTCAGAATGATATGGCTACAACCCAAGGACCCGAGAGAGCTTGGTATGACACCTCCCTAGAGCCTCCAGAAGGAGTCAGCCCTGCTAGTGTGTTGACTGTAGGACCTCTGGCCCCCAATAATTCTGTTGTTTGAAACCACCCAGTTTGTGTCATTTGTCACAGCAGCCTCAGGACACTCATACATACCTGAGCATCACTCCCAACTACACACACCCTACTGTTGGGCGTGTAGCTTAATTCTCCTTTAAGCCCCCTTGTTTAGGTCACCCATGCAACCCCTTTCTCTGGGTTACCAACTGATGCAGGGGAGAAAGAAAACGGTGTTACTCTTTTATTTTTATTTATTTATTTATTTATTTTGAGAGGTTTTTGCTATAGGGTGTGTGCGCTCGCCAGACAGACAGAGAGAGACATAGAGACAGAAAGCTAACTGCTGGTTCCCAAAAGGTGTTACTCTTTAAAAAGCATAAGTAGGCCCAGCCATAGTGGCTCATATTGTTTAGATGCTATGCTTTGCAAACTTGGACCACAGGGGAAGTCCAGGATTGATTCCTGGTCCAACCTAAAGGCAGGTCGTGAAAGCCTACACCTGTAGTCCCGGTGACTCGGGAGGCTGAAACCAGAGGATCTCTAGCTCAAGGCTGGCCTGGGCGACATTGTGAGACCTTGTCTAAAAATGAACCACGGGTGTTGGTGCGTGCTTGTAGTCTCAGATGGGAGGCTGAGGCAGGAGGATTGTGACATAATGAGATCCTTCTTTAAAAGGAGGCATGAAGGGAACCAGCATTTAGCGTAATGGCTATGTCACTGGACTCCCACGTAGTCGACCGCGGTTCGCGTCCCAGACCCGGTGACTTAAAACTGGGCGCGTGTGTGTGCATGCCCAAGATCCCGAGAGGAGAATGGAGGAGAAGGGATTGCGGCGTGACCATGCTCCCTGGTCACTTTCTGTCTCTATGTCTCTCTCTGTCTGTCTGGCAAGCACATGCGCCCTATAGCGAAAACCTCTCTCAAAAAAAAAAATGGGGGGGGGCATGAAGGGCAGCCGTGGCATGGTGGTTGAGGCAACTGGCTCCCACATAACCAACTGAGTGTTTTGAGTCCTGGTCCCAGCAGCTTGAGAAACACTCCAGGCACATGTACGTATGTGCCCCAAATCCTGAGAGAAGAATAAAGGAGAGGGGACTGCAGCATGACCATTCCCCTGGGGAATGCTTTCTCTCTTTCCTTCTCAGTTTCTCTCTGTCTCTCTCCAGCGAGTACATGTGCTCTATAGCAAAAATTTTAAAGTGCATATAAGGGGGCCAGCAGATGGTATAGCAGTTATGTCCTGGACTCCCACATGGCCGAGCATGGTTTGAGTCCCAAACCTGGTGGCTTGAAACTTATGCAGGGTACATATGCATGTGTGCCCAAGATCACAGGAGGAGAATGAAGGAGAAGGAATTGAGGCACAACCATCCCCTGTGGGGAGTGATTTCTCACTTTCTCTCTCACTGTCTCTGTCGCTCTCTCTCTCAGGTGAGTGCACATACCCTAAAGCAAAAGACCTCTAAAAAAATTTAAAAAGTGCATGCAAGACTTTATAGACATTTTCAGGACCAGCAGTTGGCACAATGGCTATGTTGCTGGACTCCCATGTAGTTGACCATGATTCGAGTCCCAGACCCAGTGGCTTAAACTCATGCTAGGTGTGTGTGCATGCGTGTCCGAGATCTCGAGAGGAGAAGGGATTGCATCGTGGCCATCCCCCCTGGGGGGTGATTTCTCGCTTTCTGTCTCTCTGTCTCTCTCTGTCTGGCAAGCGCATGCGCCCTATAGCAAAAACCTCTCAAAAAAAAAAAAAAGACCTTATAGACATTTATAGACATTTACAAGAGTAACTGTACCCACGTGTATAGTATGTCATTTTATTTGTTAGTGTGCCTAAGCAATGTCTCCTCCTGTATGTTCTGCTATATATGTCCTAATACAAATATTTCCAGGAGAGTGCCAATGGGAGTCACTTCACATCAATCCCTTCCTTTCTTTCTTTCTTTTTTTTTTTTTTTCCCTTAAGGATAAGTGTCCTCACCAGTGAGAGGGAGTGGAGAGGAGAAAGAAGTCCCCATGGGATGTTAACACTGCAATCCTTTCTCCTCTGTCTCTCCCTTCTTTCTGGATTTTGGGCGTAGGTATGCACACACATGTGTCTGGCTTATTTCTCAAGCTACTGGGTCCAGAATACGAACCATGGGTTAGCTATATAGGATCCAGTTGCCTTAACCACCAGACCACAGAGCTCACCTTACATCATTCTGCTTCTTTAGGAAGATACATTTAGTAGGAAATCTATGGTTTTCTTCTTCTACAAAGTGGGACCATTTGCAGGACAAATTCCAATAGAGACTCAATAAGAGACCTTTTCCCTGCACTCCAGGGTCCTTGGTTTACTTTATACTTCTCAGGGGAGAAGAATCAGGGAAAAGACTCTTTTTTTGAGGTGTTTTTTTTTTCCCCCATAGGGCACGGGCACTGGAGAGGGAGAGAAAGAGTAAGAGAGAGAGGAAGGGAAGGGAAGTGAGAAATCACCCCTCAAGGTGGATGGACATGCTGAAAACCCTTCTCTTCCATTCTCCTCTTGGGATTTTGAGCACACGCACAAACACACATGCACACACACGCCAGGCATGATCTTCAAGCCTCCGGATTTAAGACTTGAGCTGCAGTTGATTGTGTGGGAGTCTAGCTCCTTAATCACCATGCCACCTATTGGCCCAAACTCTCCTTTTTTTTTTTTTTTTAACTTTCATTTTCTTAATTTTTTTTTTTTTAATTTGGTAGACAGCACATACTCTCCTTTGGGATATTCATGCACATCTGCCCAGCATGTTTTTTTTTAAGCCACTGGGACCAGGATCCAAACCATGCAGTCAGCCATGTGGGATCCAGTTCCCTTAACCACTAGGCCATGAGTCTGACCCCTTCTCTCTCTCTCTCTTTTTTTTTTTTTGTTGTTGTTGTAGTAAGTAGACATAACATAAAAATTTTTTGTGTTAACTATTTTTTAAATAATTATTTTATTTTATTTATTATTGTTTTTTTTTTTTAAATTTGACTGGAATAAGACACACACACACACACACACACACACAGAGAGAGAGAGAGAGAGAGAGCAAGCAAGCCGCCAGGTCCTAGACTCGAACCATGGTCAGCCATGTGGGAGTCCAGAGCCCCCAACCACCACGCCAACTGCCAGGCCCTGAGGTTAGCCACTTTTAAGTGTGCAGTTCAGTGTATTAAATACATTCATGTTGCCATGTATCCATCACTGGAACTTTTCATCTTCCCAAACTGAAACCCTATCCCCACGAAACACCGACTCCCTATCTCCTCCCCCAGTCCCTGGCAGCCATCATTCTACTTCCGGTCTCTATGGATTTGACTCCTCTGACAAGTGAAATCACACAGTATTTCTCTTTTGTGACTGGCTTATTTCACTCAGCATAATGTCCTCAAGGTTCATTTTTGGGTAGAACAAGTCATAATTCCAATGCCATCTTTTTATAGGACACATCTGTATAACCCCGCCCACCCTCCTGCAATGACGTGTCTAGAATGATCTTGTACACTGTCCACCCCTTCTACCACTAAATGTCCAAGAGAACCCACAGTCACAAACAAGGCTTCACTCTGCATTTCCAAAACACTTCCGAAGGGCTGGTGTGCATACGGAGTTTGTTTCCTAAGAAGCCAGGGCTCTAATCTTCATTGTCCTCCCCAAGTCTTGGGCCCTTGACAACCCTATAAAGATTGTTCAACCGCATTTGAGTCCCAGACCTGGCAGTTTGAAAATCATGCCAGGCACATATGTGTGCATGACCAAAATTCCAAGAGGAAAATGGAGGGAAAGGGACTGTGGTGTGGTCATACCCCCAGGAGATGATTTCTCATTTTCCCTCTCACTGTCTCTCTCTAGTGAGCACATGTGTCCAATGACAAAAACCTAAAAAAAAAAAAAAAAAAAAAAGAGAGAGAGAGAAAGAAAGAAAGAAAGAAAATATTCCTCTTTGCCAGCAAATGACATGTGTGAAAAGCTGCCAAGATGGCCACTGTTCCCAGGCCCAACTTCTAACTTTGGCTCAGCTGGGAGCCTGCCAAGTTCCTGCCACTATCCTTAGTAATCACCCTCATTCCAAAGATATGAAAGCTAAGGCTCAGAGAAAGAGGACAGACAGACTGACGTTTACTACATGCCCTTGAGGTGTGTCCGTATTGCTCCTGGAATCCCGGAGAGAGAAGATATCACCCCATCAGAGGGTGAGAGCACTGAGGACTTCTGCTCAGGGCATTAAGGACTTCTGCTCTGGGTCACAAAACTAGCCGTTAAGTCAGACACAGGAGTTAGACTCCTAATTAATTCTGAATCACTTCATCCTCCTTGCCTCTGTGACAAAGGACCAAGGGACTGGAACCTCCCTGCCCTTCCCCCCCACGCACACACATTTCTTCTTCAGCAGCCACAGGGTCACCGTGAATATCAGGAACCAGGATCTGCACCCTGATGCTGTGAATCAGGGCTTGGAAGAGGAGAGAGGGAGGGGAGGATGTGGGGGAGGAAGGGAACAGCAGAAGAGAGAGGGAGAAAAGGTGAAGGAGGATGAGAAGGAGAGGAGGAGGTGGCAGTGGTTCGTGGGGCAATCGTCCCAGCCCTGGAACAGTCAGGTCTCTGCTGGGCACTGCCACGACCCAACCGACTGACTACATAGGCGGAATTAAAATCACTGGGGCCAGACTCGAACCACACGTGTTCTTTTTATCACCCAAGAGGTGACTAACGAACACGTGGTAAGGACAAGCTGGTGGGACAAGGTGGAGAAATCTCAGTTGAGGCTTCCAGATCGTGACTGGCTTGTTTCTCCCCAGTGTGTGGCCTTTGTCACCCTCTATAGCGTCAGCTTTCCAGTCTCCAAACCTCTTGCTTTCTGAGCTGCAGAAACATTTGCCCTTTTGCTCTGCTCTTGCGTTCAGCTCTGCTCTTCACAGCCCATCACTGCCGGACCTTTAGCCTGGCATTCAAGGCTTTGATGCCAGCTTCAGCTTCCCCCCGTTCCCTGACACAAATTCCTCCCTGGCCACAGACATGCCATGACTTTCCTGCCTCTGCGCCTTTGCCTGCAATCTCTCTTTATTCAGTTTCTCCTAGCAGGCTGACAGGCAGGTTAGCAGTCAGACGAACCTGATTTCACAGGCTGACTTGTCAAGTTGGGAGGTGTGGGGCAACTTCCCGAGACTCTGAATTCACTTCCTTTCTTTTTCTTTTTTTTTTTAATTGTCAGAAAGCACATACCCTCCATGTCTCTCTCCAGAGAGAGACAGAGAGAAAATGGGGAGGAAGCAACTTCCAATGGGGTAATTCCTTCCTCTACATTTCTCTATCATGTTGGGGTTTGGGACATGCATGTGCATGCACCCAGTGTGTTTTTAAAACCACTGAGGCCAAAACTTGAACCATGGTCAGCCAAGTAGGTTCTGGTTCCCTTAACCTTTAGGGCTATGGGATTAGCCCAGAGCTTCAGTTTCTTTGTGTGTGAAATACCATTGAACTCAACCCGTTTTTATTGAGCTCCTCCTGTGTCTACAGTAGTCTAAGGATTTAGTCTAGTTAGTGGGGAAAGCTTATTATTATTTTTTAATTTGCTATAGGGTGTGTGCACTCTCCAGAGAGAGAGAGAGTCAGAGAGAGAAAAAAATGAGAAAGCACCCCCAGGTGGGATGACCATATTGCAAACCCTTCTCCCATTCTCCTTTTGGGATTTTGGGCACACATGCACATGGGTAGTTGGCCATATGGGATCCAATCACTTAACCCCCATGCCATCAGCTAATCCCATGGAAAGCTTATTTTTGTTGTTGTTGTTATTTATCCTTTTGTACCTTTTTAATCTTGTATCATATACGAGTGCTTGCTTGCTTGCTTGCTTTTAAAAAAAAATGTTATAGGATATGTGTAGTCATTGGAGAGAGACAGAGAGTGAGAATGAGAATGAAAAGAAAGTGGGAAAGCCCCCTTAGGGGAGATTCATGTCACAATCTGTTCTCCTTCATTCTCCTCTCAGGATTTTGAGCACACATGCACATGCACATGCACCTAGTGTGTTTTTCAAGCTGCCGGGTCTGAGACTCAAACTGTGCCAGCAGTCTTGTGAGATTCAACTGCTCCAGCCATCACCCCGCCTCCTGGCTCCTTCCTTCATGGTTGGATTTCATTTGTTTTAAAGCCAGTGTCCCAACCAGCTCCCAGTATTGCATTGGTTATGTCTCCTGGGTTTCCAAGAAAGAATCAGGAGGTGGAATGCTCAGAGCTTGATGAGTCACTGGGCTCCAGAGGTGGAGCGGGGAGGAATCCTAGTGATGACCGGGTTCTGGTTTGGGCAGTCAGTGGCGCAATCACCAGATGAGGCACCTGGAGTGAGAGCAGCTCTCAGGGAAAAGCTATTGTGGAAGAGCCAAGTGTGAGTTGTCTGGCAGGCAGGTTGACATGTAGGTGGGAAGCCTAGGAGACCGACTGTGGTAAGATACAGAGCGGGGGCTATGTGAGTGTCCTGAGCCTTCCATAAGAAGTGGCTACAAACCAGGTGGCTTAAAACAACAGAAATGTTGTCTCACACAGTCATTGAAGCTGGAAGTCCAAAATCGAGGTGTTGCAGGGCCATGCTTCTCCCAAAGGCTCAAGAGAAGACCTTTCCAGCTTTCAGTGGTTTTCAGTAATTCTTGGCTGGCAGCTACAGCGCTCCCATCTCTGCTTCCATAGTGCACATAGTGGTCTTCCCTCTGTATCATATGGCCCTTTATAAGGATAGCAGTCATTGGATTCAGAGTCCACCGCACTGCAATGGGATCTCATCCTAATTCAACCAATCATATCGGCAAAGTTCCTATTTCCAAATAAGCTCACGTTCTATGTTCCAGGTGGATAGCACATTTGGGGGCACACTATTACTATTTAGCTCACTTTGAGGGTATCAGCCTCTGAATGGTAACTCAAATTTCAGGAAAGGTTACGATTACCCAGGGAGGACAGACGGGGAAGAAAAGAGCGCCCAGGGTGGAACCCTAAGCAACCCCAAAGTTTAAGGGGTCACCAGAGGGTGAGGAGCCCTAAAAAGGAACCAAGGCATTTGGTCACAGCTGGAAGGAGAAGAAGGGCATGGGGTCAATGGATCCAAGTGCTATGGGATGTCAGTCAAGAGCAGCTCTGAGCTGTTCAGTCTCGATTCCAGGGCCAGCTAGCAGGAGACACTCGGGAAAACCCAGACTGCGCGTTTTGTTTTTATATTTCAGAAGCTGGCCTCATGGACTTCTTTTTTTTTTTCCTGGGTGGGTTGGGTTACCATAGGGCATGTGCTCTTTCCAGACACAGACAGAAGGAAAGTGAAAACTCTCCCCCCAGTAGGGATGGCCACACTGCAATCTCTTCTCCTCTTGGAATTTTGGGCACACACACACACATACCAAACATGACTCTCAAGCCACTGGGTCTGGGACTTGAACTATGGTAGGCCATGTGGGAATCCAGTATCTTAACCACCGTGCTACCTACTGGTCCCAAACTTATAGACTTCTTTTTTTTTTTAACATGTTTTATTTCTTATTAATTAACTATTATTTATTATTTAAGTTTGCTATAGGGTGCATATGCTCAACCAAGAGAAACAGAGAGCAAGCCACCAGGTCCGAGACTTGAACTGCAGTTGACCATGTGGGAGTCCAGCGCCTTAACCACCACAACACCTGCTGGTCCTGCCTTGTGGGCTTCTTAAACTCAAGTGGAATATGTGCCTCTTCTTGCTTGTTAGTTTTGCTCTTGTCAGTTCTCACTGACTGCTCACCCCTCCAGACCAGAGGTCCACCTCGATTTTGTCCACTGTGACTCTCATCACCCTGTTGGGTATGTGGCCTCCTGTGAGCATCTGCACTCATGTCCCCAGGGGGCCTTAGTGCATCTTCATTGGATGACCGCCATCTGCAAGAGAAAGGGCCCCTCACAGGGCAGGAAGGTGTCAATTTCAGCCCCTTGCAGCTATAAACTATTTTTAAAAAAATATTATCATTTAACAATACTGAGTGGGTGTGCATGCACAAAATGGGGAGAGAAAAGCACCTCTAACAGTGCCCCATCACACCATGATCTCCTTTCCCCAACTCCCCAGCTCCTCAGGATCCCACACATCCTCTGGTGCACCTGGTATGTTCTCAAGTCAACCTGGGGACCCAAACTTGCAGTCAGCATGTGGTTTCCAGCCTCACAAGGCACTTGTGTTACCGCTGCGCTACAGTGGTGGGCCTTGCAGCTACAACTGTATGACAGGTGACACCCTGCACACCTCACTTGTATGAACTGGCTCATTGAGTCCTACAGCAGCTGCTAGGAGTGCCAGAGATTGGGCTCATAGTGCTGCAGGAGTGCTACTGTTACTCCAACTGAGGCACAGAGAGGCCAAGTCACACAGGAAGTCAGGGACTCAAGAACCAGACCCGCATGGCTTTGGACTCATCATGGACATTTAGTGTCACATGGGTTCCAACATGATTGGCTGATTTCAGATCAGGCCTGGGATCTGCACGTAGGGCTCCTGGCAGTTGTTGTGGATCTGGGCTCACCTGGGGCCTGGCTCCAAACCCTGCTCTTTGTTTTCTAGAACTGAGAGAGGATTCAGGGGCTGAGCACTGAGGGATAGAGCCGAGTGCTCCCAACCTCAAGATGACCATGTTTGTCCTTAGTTTTTGCTTTATTCAATTTTTAAAAAGAATTATTTATTTACTTTTAATTTATTATCATGATTATTATTATTTTAAATTTTACCAGAGAGACACAGGGAGAGAGAGTGCAAGAAAATGAGAATGCAAGCCACCAGATCTGGGACTAGAACTGTAGTTGGCCCTGTAGGAGTCCAATGCCCCAACCACCACACCACCTGCCAGTTCCAATTGTCTTGTTTTGA
>NW_006209345.1:304750-328958 GCF_000334495.1 Tupaia belangeri chinensis | reverse complement strand
TGCTGAACCAGCAGGTGACGTGCTGGTCGAGGTGCTGGACTCCCACATGGCTGACTCCGGGGTTCAATTTCTGGAACCTGCAGCTTGAAAAAAAACACATTGGGTAAGTGTGTGTGTGCCCAAAATTCTGAGGGGAGAACGGAGCAGGTATTGCAGTATAGCCACCCCCCTCCCACTCCCAGTGTAGTGATTTCTCACTTTTTCTTTGTCTCTGTCTCTCTCCAGTGAGCACACACACACTCTATGGCAAAAGTCTGAAAAGGAAAATAATAATAATAATAATAAAGGCAGCTGCCTCTCACACCGGCTGCCCTTCAGACCGAGGTGCTGGTCCTGTGGGGAGATATTGGCCCTGCAGGTCAGCCTGTAGTCTGCTCACTCTTCCTCACCCCGGGTCTGTGTCTCAGGCACATAGCATTCACCTGGAGAGAGCGCGCCTGGCCCTTCCTGGCTCACCTGCCCCACAGTGGGAAGACGTTCTGGTTTATTTTTAAAGTTTTTTTTGAAGAGGTCTTCATTATCTTTCTCACGATAAATGAAACCCATTATCCCTAGGCAAGTTCCTGCTTGGTCAGGGGATGGGAGCCTGCAGTGTCTGCACCTTCTCCCACACAGCCCTGGGGCCTGAGCTCATGCCTCTGAGATGCAGAGGAACTTGCCTGCCTGTGGGGACCGTGAGAAAGTGGAGGAGGGAGGGGATCCTAGGTTGTTGGTGCAGAAGCTGCTACTGCCACTTCTGTGCCAGTTCTGCCAGGGGGCTCTTCTCTGCGGTGTTCTAGTTGCCCCAGAGGCCCCGGGCTATTCCTGAAGAGAAGGGGATGAGAGGAAGGAATGTCTTTCTCTCTTGTAAAATTTCTCTTTGCTGGAGCAGAGTAAATCTGAGCTCCCCGTTCTGTCGGAAGAGGAGAAAGGGGACCCCCCCTCCCAGCTTCATGGGGACTTGCCTCCCAGCATTTATGCTTGCTTGTCCCTCTTCCCCACTGCTGACAAAACTAACTCTTCTTATTCATCCTTACTCTCTCACCTTTTTTTTTTCTGAGAGGTTTTTGCTATAGGGTGCATGCGCTCGCCAGACAGACAGAAAGTGAGAAATCACCCCCCAGGGGGGATGGCCACGCAGCAATCCCTTCTCCTCTACTCTCTTCTCGGGATCCTGGGCATGCACGCACATGTACCCAGCATGAGTTTTAAGCTACCTGGTCCGGGACTCGAACCGTGGTCGACTACATGGGAGTCCAGTGACAGCCATTATGCTAACCGCTGGTGGTCCTCTTACTCTCTCACCTTTAAAGTCACTTCTTCTAGGGAGACTGTTCTGCTTTCCCCAGACCTGAGGATGCTTCCCTTCGTCCCTTATGTTTTAGAGTGCCCCACCATTTCTCTTCCCCCACACTTCTATTCTCACAGTGGAATTTAGTTTCCTTGAGGAAGTTGTGTCTTCTTGCCTGCCCCATGTCCTCAGCCCCTGGCTGCACAGAACAGTACAGATTGGCAGTAGCAGGAGCAGAGGTCGGCCTGGTTGTTTTTCTCTCCCTCCCTCCCCAGGACTAGGCTCACCACCTCACTGCCTGAAGCTTCTGACTTCTGTTTTCCCCTGGGACCAATGCCAGCAAGAGCACAGGGAGCAGAAGGAGAGAGGAGCCGGAGTGTGGCAGGGTGACCTCCCAGAAGAGGTGACTTGATGAGAACTCAGTGACTGGGAGGGGCTGGATAGGGGTGTTCTGAGAAGGGAAGGCAACAAGTGCAAGGGTCCTGGGGAAGGAACCAGCTTGGCAAGTTTCAGGGCCACAAAGAGGGCCAGTATAATTGGAGCTGAGAGAGCTCTGGATCTTATTCCAAGTGTGTCAGAATCCAGGGAGAAACAATCTGACTAAGCCAGCATCTCTGAGGGAGGTGTTCTTGAGACCAGGGTGGCCTGATGAGCCGAGGCTGAGGGCCAGGGCTCTGGGAGGTCCCACATGCTCCCACAGCCTTCAGTGCCCCCAGCCAGCTGGTCATTGTTTAGAAATACTCAGAAAAGGCACAACTGGGAAAGTGTCAGAAAGAGCACTTCTCACCTTCTGGTATTGGAGTTAATATTAGATGGTGAGAAACAGGTCAGGGGCAACAAGAACCTGTTTTTCAGCCACCCACGGAGAGGGAGATAGGGGCATAATGAACGTTCTAGCCTTTAAGCAAAGGCAGTGAGGCCATTTCCTTTCTGGGTTTAGGTTTTCTGCACAAAGGTATAAAGTACCTTGTACAAAGGTATTAAGTTTACATGGCATAAAGGGACTGCCTTGGTCTGCTTTGTGGTGCTATAACATAAGATCTGAGAGTGAGTAGTTTATAAAAACAGAACTGTTATTTCTCACAGTTCTGGAGGCTAGGAAGTCCAAGGTCAAGGACCTTTCTCTGGTGAAGACCTTCCTTTTTTTTTTTTTAAACAGTAATTTTTTAAAAAATTTATTTATTTGTTTACCTATTTATTAATTTTAATTTGACCAGAGACAGAGTGGCAGGGTGGGGAGAGAAAGTGGGAAAGCAAGCTGCCAAGTCCAGGACTCAAACCATGGTAAGACATGTGGGAGTTTAGCACCCTAACCACCACACCACCTGCTGGCCCTGAGTACCTTTGTGTTAGGCCATCCTATGGAGGAGATGGAAAGTGAAAGAGCAAGAGAAGAGAGAGAGAGAGAGAGAGAGAGAGAGAGAAAGGAGGACAAACTCACCCTTCTATCAAGAAACTTCTCCCACAAATACTGACCCTCCCCCTCAATAAAGACATTGATCCAGTCATGAGAGCAGAACCTTCATGGCCTAATCACCTCTTAAAGGTCTCACCTCTTGACATAGGTACATTGAGATAAAGTTTCCAACACGTGAACTTTGGGGAACACATACAAACTATAGCAGGACCATTTTTCCCCCTCTGATTGGAAAGGACCTGGACTTCCATAGTGCCCAGCAATATGCCTGGATGCTTGGGGACTGATGAGATGCACCCACCCTACAAAGCACTCTGATTGCTCCAATGCTGGGAGGAGGCAGTGTCCTGCTTCCCCACTCCACTTCACCAGTGAGGAAACTGAGGCTCAAGCAGCTCTGGAGACCTACTTCAACCACAGGCTAGCACTTACAGGAAATGAGACTCAATGCCTGTCATCAAATCTTGTGCCCTTTTCTTTAATTTTTTAAAAAACATTTATCTATCTACCTATCTACTGTCTATCTATCTATCTATCTATCTATCTATCTATCTATCTATCTATCAATCATCTATCTATCTATCTATCATCTATATCAATCAATCATCCGTTGTGACTTCCAAGCTGCCAGGTCCAGGACTCGAACTGCAGTCTAGCTCCTCAACCACCACACCACCAGCCAGCCTGTCTCGTGTGCTCTTTAAAAACAAAGCAAAACAAAACAAAACATTTATTATAAAATATTTCATTCATACATGGAGGTGATGTTTTGCAAGATGAAAATAATAATCATTTAACACAGACACTGCATACAACCACCCACTTAAGAAATAAAACACACTGGGACCAATCTTCTTGGCAGATTGCATCCCTGCCATTCCACCCCACAGGTAACCGTGACCCTAAATTTTGTTTTTATCTTGTCCTCATCTCATGCTCCTCCTGCCTTACTCCAATTGCTTTGTGGTTTTATATTATACATGGGATATGAATATGAAGTACTTATGTTTAATGTATAAATACACAAATATTAGAGCGTATCAGTGTCCTGGGGCTGCTGTAACAAGTGGCCACAAACTGGGTGGCTTAAACCACAGGAATGTATTCTCTCATGGTCCTGAAAGCTGGAAGTCTGAAATCAAGGTGTTCACAGAATAGCTTCCTAGAGGTTGTGAAGGAGAAACTGTCCCAAGTCTCTCTCCCAGCTCCCAGTAGTTCCTAGCAATCCCAGCTCCTCCTTGCCTTATGGCTACATTGCTCTACCTTCTGCTTCTACCTTTATGTGGTCTTTTCCTCATGTGTCTCCATGTCTTCTTTCTTATAGGGACATAGTCATTCTACTTAGGACCTGCCCTGTATCTAGTGGTTACACTTTGAGGTCTGTCCTCATTTGCTTTTCCGTTACTGACAACTGAGTACTATTCTGGATAATTTATAAAGAACAGAGGTTGATTTAGGTCATGGTTTCAGAGGTCCAAGGTCAAGGTGCCTCACCTGTGAAGGTCTTATTGATGGAAGGGACTTTCTACAGAGTCCCCAAGGTGGTGCAGGACATCAAATGGCAAGAGCTAGCATGTCTCCCACTTCATACTGGTCTTACTCCCTCTCCTTATAAACCTACAAGTGATCAATCCCAGGGTCCCTCCCTGAAGATGTTCTCCAATTCTGGCCACCTCCCAAGGCCCTACTTCTTAATAGTATAATATCCACCCTATTAACACCATCACAATACACCTAAATTTCAACTCTTGGATTTGGGGGGAACACTTCCAAACCATAGCAAGATTCTGAATTTAATTATACTTTTGAGTCCTCTTATTCTGAATAATATTATATTCACAGGCAGTAGAGGTTAGGACATAAACATATCTTTTGGGAGGAACCACTATTCACCTACTACATATAGGAAGGTGCTCAAAATTGACTTAGTGATTGGGATGTTCAATTTAAAAGTTTAGGGGGATCAGCAGGTAGTGTGGTAGTTGAGATGCTGAACATGACCAATTGTGATTTGAGTCCCAGATCTGGCAGTTTGCTTTCTCACTTTCTCTCTCTCTGTCTTTCTCTCTGTGTGTGTCTCTAGTGAGCATGCATGCTGTGCAGCAAATTTAAAAAAAAATAATAATGAGGGAACCAGCAGTTAGCATAATGGCTATGTCACTGGACTCCCACGTAGTCGACCACAGTTCGTGTCCCGGACCCGGTGGCTTAAAACTCACGCCGGGCGCGTGTGTATGCGTGCCCAAGATCCTGAGAGGAGAATGGAAGAGGAGGGATTGCGGCATGACCATCCCCTCTGGGGGGTGATTTCTCACTTTCTGTCTCTATGTCTCTCTCTGTCTGTCTGGCGAGCACACGTGCCCTATAGCGAAAACCTCTCAAAAAAAAGAAAAAAAATAATAATGATAAATAAAATTAAATACATGATCCTTAAAAAAAAAAAAAAGTATAGGATCCCCTGCAGTGAGGATGTTCCTGGCATTGCCTCTCCTTCAGAGTGGGGGCCATATCTTATCTTCATGGTACCCAGCTTCTCAGTAGGATGGAGAAGATGGGGTCTCCGGGCTGCTGTGGGGATTACTCAGGAGCACCGTGTGGGTTCCTTAGGCTGTGGCTGAAAACAGAGAGGAGTTCACCCCTCCTGCACACAACCCTCTGCAGAACCCGTTCTTGTCCACTACCCACCCCCATCAGACAGGTTGGGAGCTACCTGCCCTCCTCCAGCAGATTAGCCTGGAGCCTCCAGTGTTGTTGGCCACTGAGTCAGCTCTCCCTGTGCTCTGTCCTTGTCCCGCAGGGTACGCCTCACCTTGTAATTAAATAAATTATAGGCATAATTACTTGTTTTAAGGCTTCCCAAGTAATTCATCCCAGATCCTGCCTGCCCCAGCCCTTTTTTGGTAGGACCTCAAGGGACCATGTGGTCTAAATGAATGAAGTCCACCGTGGTGGATCCAGACCCTTCCATGGAGCAGACTGGGTCATGGTGAGCCAGCATCCAGCCAGCAGAGGCAAAGAAATTGCTCCACGTGGGCTCATTGTTGCCTCATCTATGGTAGCAAGAACACCAGGCATATGGCCATCTTGCTACCTTGACTGGACAGCCAGGAGGCTCCCATGGGCAGTAATTGCTCCACAAATGATCACTGAGCACTTGCTCCATGCCAGAGATCGAGACAGATGAAGACAGATGGACAGACAGATGGCAGATTGCTCACAGTCTAGGATGAAGATCTTGCCTCCTGATCCCAGTTCCCTGGCCCTCAGGCCCCTCTCTTTTTCACTTGAGCCCTGCGCTACCTGTAATCCCGGCCGTGCTCAGCTTTGGGGAAGGGCTGGTTTTTGCCAGTAGTATGAAGGACCTACTCAACAACTTAACGTTACAAAAAGCCATAGTAATCCCCATGCATTTTCAATCCACCTAACGTAAAAAGCTGGAACTAGACCAATAGCGGTGCCGAGCTTAAGGCCGCTGGATCCAATGGGGCTCACTGCAATTCGAGTCCTGGACCTGGTAGCTTGAGAAACACACTGGGTGTATAAGTGTATGTGTGCCCAAAATACCAAGGAGAGTGAAAGTATTCCAGTGTGGCCAACCCTCTGGGGGTGATTTCTCACTTTTCCTGTCTCTCTCTATGGTGAGCACATATGTCCTATGACAAAACTGGGAAGAAAAAAAAAAAGGCTTTAACTGTCAAGTGCTATGAATGAACATGGACAGGCCCACAGGGCCTGTGAAGCTGCCACAGGGTAGAGGCTGAGGCCTGTGCATTCCCAGAACCGGGCTGGGAGCCCTGCCTGCCTTCTCTTTGGGAACCAGTTCTTGGAATTCGTTGCTACAGCACCTCTCAGCACAAGCACAGCTCCTTTGGCCCAGCTGGAGCCATCCGGGTTGGTGCTGGCTGGCTGCTGACATGGTGCAGGCCTCACTTCTTCCAGGAGCTCGCTGACTCCTTACAACTCTGTGTCTCAGAGCTGCTCCTGACACCAGCCTCAGGCCTGCTGGCTTCATCAGTATTCACAGGTGCCGCCTTCCCTGGCTCAGGGAAACATTACTCAGAGCTAAAGATTTCAATCCAAATTAAAAACTAACAGCAGCCCCTGCCCAAGAAATGGGCCTCTGTTCTCAATCACAGCAGACTCTCAAAATGCTGGGCTTTTTGGAAGAGGAGACAACAAGGATATTCCCTACTAGTCTGGTCCAGCTGAGCACAAGAGTGGCTTCCTGCTCACTGGGGTTGAAGGTAGAAAGAGGTGAGGAGGGCAGGGTGGGCATCAAAGGGTCAAGTTGGGAGAGTAAGAGCAGGTACCTAAGGCTCTGCTCATGGGAAATCAATTTGCTTGACATGTGGGGACAGTTTTCTTTTATACTGGATCAGACCCACCCAATTGTTTTGACCTAAACTTACATGGTACATGAAGAAGTGACATGGAATAAACACCAGATGTGTGAAAATCTGCAAAGCACAAGAAAATCACATATGTTATCCTAAAGTCAGCATGGACATGCAATTAGAGAAAGGTGATAGCAAGGTAAAGAAATCTGATACCAGCTATGTATAAAGATGGATTGTCACTAACAACTTAAAATCTACCAATGTAGTGTGTTTTCAGACACAACAATGAAAAATATCATTTAAAAATGAGAATTCAGCTCTGCAATGCCATGGTGATAAACTGCAATGCTGTGTAAGGCCAATCCACACTGGAAGGTTCTAGGCTTATGTCTGGGGACCTTCCTGAGTATGCTGGGCACTCATGTGCCCATTGTCCAGGTGCTGGCTGAAGCTGAGGGTGGATTGTAGTATCAGGACCTGTGTTCTCACTCTCTTTCTCACTCATGGAACTAATAATTTTTTTAAGGACTTTTGTCATAGGGCATGTGTGGTTGACTGAGAGAGAGACAGAGAGAGAGACAGAGAAAGAGAAAGAGCAAGAAATCACCCCCCAGAGGAGATGGCCATGCTGCACTTCTTTCTCTTCTAATCTCTTCTTGGGATTTTGGGCATGCACACACATGTACCCAGTATGATTTTCAAGCCACCAAATCCAGAGCTAGAATTGTAGTGGGCCCAGGACTAGCAGATGGAGTGACAGTTGTGCCACTGGACTCCCACATAGTCAACCATGGTTCAAGTCCCCAGACCTGGTGGCTTTAAACTCACGCTGGTGCGTGTGTGTACATGCCCAAGATCTCAAGAAGAAAATTAAGAAGAGGGGATGGCAGCATGACCATCCCCTCTGGGGAGGTGATCTCTCACTTTCTGTCTCTTTGTCTCGCTTTGTCTCTCCAGCAAGCACACACACTCTATATCAAAAATGTCTCAAAAAAAAAAAAAAAAAAGAAATGCAGTGGGCCATGTGGGAGTCCAGTGCCTTAACCACCATGCCACTTGCTAGCCCCATGAACTAATCACTATTTAAACAATGGGGGCACCAGCAGTTGGTGTAATGGCTATGTTGCTGGACTCCCATGTAGTCGACCGTGGTTTGAGTCCCAAACCCAGTGGCTTAAACTCACACCAGGTGCAAGTGTGTGCACGTCTAAGATCCCAAGAGGAGAATGGAGGATAAGGGATTGCGGCATGGCCATCCCCCTGGAGGGTGATTTCTCGCTTTCTGTCTCTCTATCTCGCTCTGTCTTTCTGGTGAGTGCACACGTCCTATAGCAAAAACCTCTCCCCACAAAAAATAATAATAAACAATGGGGATTTAACCTAAGAATCTATAGGGTTGTCGGGGAAGTCATGATGCGTTTTTGCATAGAAAAGTACCCAATGACCTAATACTTTGATAGATTTAGTCAAGTGTCTGATGCTGTAGACAATAGCAATACAATCAGGAAAGTATTTTTCTTTTATCCCAACAGCTTTTTTTTTTTTTCCTGGTGGTTTTGTTTTTAGGGCCTGTGTACTTGCCAGAGAGAGACAGAGGAAGAGAAAGAGGGGAAAGTGAGAAATGACCACACCTCAATCCCTTATCCTCTATTCTCCTCTCAGGATTTTGGGCACATGCACCCCCCTGGCATGATTTCTAACCATCAGGTATGGGACTTGAACCGCACAGTTGGCCATGTGGAATTCATTCACCTTAAATACCACACCACCGTCTGACCCCTTATGTGGAAAGCGGCCAACCTGAACAAACATAGTGACCTTTAGACATATGTGAAAACAACTGGTGCCATGTAGTTTCTCTGATCTTTTGGGGCAAATTCTGACAACCACATGTGGCTTCCTTTAAACAGACACTGCTCTGCAGTTTTAGGCAGCAAATGTATTTGCATGCAAATTGCTTTCATGCTGTGTAAATGACAACTCACAAAACCCTGCTTCTGCATGTGTCTACAGGTCACCATGTTTGCTCAGACTGGCCGCTTTCTACACCCTTATCCCAATAGTTCTTAAAATTTTTTTAATTTGGGACCAGTAGATGTCATAATGATTATATCACTGGACTCCCACATGGCTGACTGTGGTTTGAGTCCTGGACTCGGTGGCTTGAAATACTCTGGGCATGTGTTCATGCATGCCCAAGATCTAAAGAGGAGAGTGAAGGAGAAGGGAATGAAGTGTGGCCATCATTCCTGGGAGGAGGGTTGATTTCTTGCTTTCTATCCCTCTCTCTCTGTCTCTCCGGTGAGCACACACACCCTAAAGCAAAAATTTTTCTCTAATAATATATAAATTAATTAATTAAATAAAATAATTTTAACTTTATAGATAATATGATAACTGTTAGATGTTGTGATTTCTTTTTAAATTTTTTCTATATTAGGACCAGCAGATGGTATAATGGTTACATCACTGGAATCCCACGTAGTCAACCATGATTTTAGTTTCATACCCAGCAACTTAAAACTCACACTGGGTACATGTGCATCCATGCCCAAAATTCCAAGAGGAGAATGGAGAAGGGTTTGTGGGTGGCCATCCCCCTGAGGGGATGATTTCTCACTTCCTGTCTGTCTCTCTCTGTCTCTCTGGTGAGCACACATGCTCTATAGCAAAAATCTCCCTAAACATTTTTTTTTTACTATAGGGTGTATAAATTCCCAGAGAGAAAAAGAGAAGAGGAGAATGAGAAAGCACCCCTCAGGGGAGATGGCCATGGCACAATCCTTTCCCTTCCATTTTCTCTGAAGATTTTTGGGCTCATACACACACTTATGTGCACAGTGGCAGTATCGTAGCCAATGAGGTTTATCCGAGGCACGATTATTATTAATTGAAAACTTTTCCAGTGTTCAAGCCGTTGGATCTGAGACTCAAACTACACTGTTGGCCATGTAGGATCCAACAACCTTAACAACCACACCACCAGCTGGCCCAGATGCCAGGATTTTAGTACATAAAGAAACAAACAAACAAAAAACCATTTATACAAACTTAGCCTAAGAATCTATTAGATTGGCCCAACTCAGTGTTCTCAGATTTATTTTTTAAAATAATTATTTAGTTTAATTAATTATTATTACTATTATTATTGTTATTTTAATTTGGAGGGGGAAAGAGAAAGTGAGAAAGCATGCCACCAAGTCCAGGACTCAAACTGCAGTTGGCCATGTGTGAGTACAACACCCTAATCACCACACCATCTGCTGGCTCGTTCAGATTCTTTTTTTTTTTTTGGAGAGGTTATTTTTGCTATAGGGCACATGCGCTCACCAGAAAGACAGAGAGAGACAGAGAGACAGAAAATGAGAAGTCACCACCCAGCGGGGATGAACATGCCGCAATCTCTTCTCCTCCATTCTCCTCTCAGGATCTTGGGCAAGCACACACACGCGCCTGGCCACCGGGTCCCGGACTCAAACTGCAGTTGACTACATGGGAGTCCACGACATAGCCATTACCCCAACTGCTGGTCCCCAGATTCATTTTTAAAACATGTTTCTCAGGCCAATAGATGACATAGCAAATATGTCACTAGACTCCCACATGATCAACCAGAATTCAATCCTAGACCCAGTGGCTTGAAACTTACACCAGGGCATGTGCATGCGTGCCCTGCCCAAGATCTCAGGAGGAGAATGGAAGAGAAAGGATTGTGACATGGGCATCCCCCATGGGGGTGATTTTTCATTTCCCTTCTCACCATCTCTGTCTCTCTGTCTCTCACTCTATCCCTGGTGAGTGCACATGCCCTAAAGCAAAAAGCTCTAAAAACAAACAGGTTTCTCAATGAGGTAAAATGCATGCAGTCATCCTTGGATCTTGCCCCATGGTTCCAGCTTAGACTAGTCAATTGTCAATTGAAAACTGAAATGTAGGACTGGCCCTGTGGCCTAGAGGTTAAGGGAACTGAATCCCACAGCTCAAATCCCAGCTCTGGTGGCTTAAAAATATGCCAGGCATATGTTTGGGTGTACTCAAAATCCCAGCAAGATGAAGCTATGGAGGAGAAAGGACTGTGGTATGATCACACCCCAGTGGAAAGGGCTTTCTTCCTCTATCTCTCCTGCTCTGTCTTTCTGTTTCTCTCTGGTGAGTGTACACACCCTATGGCAAAGTTATAAGAAGAAGAAAGAAAAAGAAAGAAAGAGAGAGAAAGAAAGAAAGGGAGAAAGAAGGAAAGGAAGGAAGGAAGAAAGAAAGAAAGGAGAGAGAGAGAAAGAGCAAACAAGCAGAAATATGATAGCTAGGAGTTAATGTTGAAGGTGTGGAAAGATTATCAGTATATCTGTGTCGTAGATGGGCAGGGTCACAGCTGAAGCAGACTGTCATGGGCTGAATTTTGTTTTCCCCTAAATTCATATATTGAAACCATAACCCCCAGTATCCCAGAATATGACTATTATTTCGAGACAAGGTCTTTACAGACATGAATAAGTTAAACTGAGGATAGTAGGGTGGCCTCTGATCTAATATGACTGTGGGTTCTATAGGAAAAAGAGATAGGCCAATCTTGAAGCCTGGTGGTTAAGGAAGTCAGGTATCATACGGCCAGCTGCTCAGTTTGAATCTCAACTCCAGTGGCTTGAGGGACATACCAGTTGCATGTATGTGCATGCCCCAAATCCTGAGAGAATGGAGAAGTGAAGGAGAAGGGATTGCAGCATGACTATGTCCCATTGTGGAGGTGCTTTCTCCTCCCTCTCTTTCTCTCTCTGGGGAATGCACATGCCCTCTGGCAATCAAAAACAAAAGGCAAAATGAACAAACAAAAAATTGAAAAGGAAGAAGAGGAGATTAGGACACAGACACACACAGTGAGATAACCATGTAAGGAAACAGGAGAAGACATCATCTATAGACTGAGGAGAAAGGCCTCAGATGGTGCTGACACCTTGATCAAGGACTTCCAGCCTCCAGAACTGTAAGACAGTACATATCTATTGTTTAAGCTGGTCAGCTCATGGTGCTTTGTTATGAAAGCTTGAGCTGCACACGCCAATCTCAAACAAATCGTTTTTTAGCTTTTTAATTTTTTTCACATGAAACATTAAATCATTAATTCCAAGTTTACTTGGTGTTAGCAGTGACAACTGACAAACCAGACTCTCCAAGACAAAGATCCAAAAAGACCTTTAGGAGCCCTTAGTTTGACACATGGATCCATCAGTGAATTGATTCTTAGTTTGTCTGTTAGGCTCTCTCTGGCTTCTCCTGGTGAAGCTCTTCTCCTTTCTCAAATTGTGGGAGAGGCAGGAGGGCTTATGCTTCTTAGAAAGTTTGAGCAGATCTCTCAACCAGAATTCAATCCTAGACCCAGTGGCTTGAAACTTACACCAGGGCATGTGCATGCGTGCCCTGCCCAAGATCTCAGGAGGAGAATGGAAGAGAAAGGATTGTGACATGGGCATCCCCCATGGGGGTGATTTTTCATTTCCCTTCTCACCATCTCTGTCTCTCTGTCTCTCACTCTATCCCTGGTGAGTGCACATGCCCTAAAGCAAAAAGCTCTAAAAACAAACAGGTTTCTCAATGAGGTAAAATGCATGCAGTCATCCTTGGATCTTGCCCCATGGTTCCAGCTTAGACTAGTCAATTGTCAATTGAAAACTGAAATGTAGGACTGGCCCTGTGGCCTAGAGGTTAAGGGAACTGAATCCCACAGCTCAAATCCCAGCTCTGGTGGCTTAAAAATATGCCAGGCATATGTTTGGGTGTACTCAAAATCCCAGCAAGATGAAGCTATGGAGGAGAAAGGACTGTGGTATGATCACACCCCAGTGGAAAGGGCTTTCTTCCTCTATCTCTCCTGCTCTGTCTTTCTGTTTCTCTCTGGTGAGTGTACACACCCTATGGCAAAGTTATAAGAAGAAGAAAGAAAAAGAAAGAAAGAGAGAGAAAGAAAGAAAGGGAGAAAGAAGGAAAGGAAGGAAGGAAGAAAGAAAGAAAGGAGAGAGAGAGAAAGAGCAAACAAGCAGAAATATGATAGCTAGGAGTTAATGTTGAAGGTGTGGAAAGATTATCAGTATATCTGTGTCGTAGATGGGCAGGGTCACAGCTGAAGCAGACTGTCATGGGCTGAATTTTGTTTTCCCCTAAATTCATATATTGAAACCATAACCCCCAGTATCCCAGAATATGACTATTATTTCGAGACAAGGTCTTTACAGACATGAATAAGTTAAACTGAGGATAGTAGGGTGGCCTCTGATCTAATATGACTGTGGGTTCTATAGGAAAAAGAGATAGGCCAATCTTGAAGCCTGGTGGTTAAGGAAGTCAGGTATCATACGGCCAGCTGCTCAGTTTGAATCTCAACTCCAGTGGCTTGAGGGACATACCAGTTGCATGTATGTGCATGCCCCAAATCCTGAGAGAATGGAGAAGTGAAGGAGAAGGGATTGCAGCATGACTATGTCCCATTGTGGAGGTGCTTTCTCCTCCCTCTCTTTCTCTCTCTGGGGAATGCACATGCCCTCTGGCAATCAAAAACAAAAGGCAAAATGAACAAACAAAAAATTGAAAAGGAAGAAGAGGAGATTAGGACACAGACACACACAGTGAGATAACCATGTAAGGAAACAGGAGAAGACATCATCTATAGACTGAGGAGAAAGGCCTCAGATGGTGCTGACACCTTGATCAAGGACTTCCAGCCTCCAGAACTGTAAGACAGTACATATCTATTGTTTAAGCTGGTCAGCTCATGGTGCTTTGTTATGAAAGCTTGAGCTGCACACGCCAATCTCAAACAAATCGTTTTTTAGCTTTTTAATTTTTTTCACATGAAACATTAAATCATTAATTCCAAGTTTACTTGGTGTTAGCAGTGACAACTGACAAACCAGACTCTCCAAGACAAAGATCCAAAAAGACCTTTAGGAGCCCTTAGTTTGACACATGGATCCATCAGTGAATTGATTCTTAGTTTGTCTGTTAGGCTCTCTCTGGCTTCTCCTGGTGAAGCTCTTCTCCTTTCTCAAATTGTGGGAGAGGCAGGAGGGCTTATGCTTCTTAGAAAGTTTGAGCAGATCTCACGGTCACAGAACAAGTTCAACTCTGTGCCTCATCCTAGCAGATCCAATGAATGCACGTCTATCTGTAAAACCATAACTGGCCACAGTACTTACTATTTTCAACCCAGGTGCAATTTTTGCTTATTCATCCTTCTCACTGCCTAGACTATGCATTCTGATATCTTGATTTATTAATGGGCCGAGTATTTCCAGCACCTGGCCCAATGCCTGGCCTAAAGTAGCTCAACACCATAATGTCTGTTGAATAAATAAATTAGATGTATAACAATTGTAATGTCTAAGAGTTATATCTATAAAAATTAAAATAATTTTTAAAAATGACAGGAAGAAAGTAAAAGGCTTTCCTGGTTGTACTGCAATTGCCTGCAGCATCAGACACAAATACAGGTGCTCAAAGAACACTGACTTTATTATTTTACCAATGTTAACAGCTCTGGGGAAGTTCCTAGCTGGTCTGGACTTCTAGTATGGTCCTTCCTCAGTATGTCAGCAATCACAGTGTCCAAATTCCCAACACACATATGTGTGTGTGTGCATGTATGTATGTGTGTATACATATGTGTGTGTGTGTGTGTGTGTATATATATATATATATATATATATTTTTTTTTTTTGCCACAGGGCACATACACTTGCTGGAGAGGAGAGAGACAGAGAGAGGGAAAGTAAGAAATCATCCCTCGGGGGATAGTCATGCTGCAATTCCCTCTACTCCATTTTCCTCTTGGGATTTTGGGTACACATGCACACACACCCAGCCTGATTTTCAAGCCATCAGGTCTGGGACTGAAACCCAGCTGGCCATGTGGGAGTTCAACTCCTTAACCACAACATTGCTGGCCATGACATTTCCATTTTCTTTTTTTTTTTTTTTAACTCTTCCAGAGGGCATGTGTACTCACCAGAGAGACAAATATATATATACTAATTTAGAGGGGCCAGCAGGTGGTGTGGTGGCTAGGGGGCTAGATTCCCCCATAGCTGACCATAGTTCAAGTCCTGAACCTGGTGGCTTGAAAAATCACAACAAATAAATAGATAAATAAATGAATAAATGTTTAAATTTGTAAAATACATAACAGTTTATTTATTTCTTTATACTATGAGACAGACACCCCTGGTAGAGCCCACATAGCACAATCCACCCTCAGTCTCAGCTGGCCAGTATCACGGGTATACATCCATACATGCATGCACTTACCGTGGGCAAACCCAGGACCTTTGCCATGTGGGTCCAGTTGTGTCACCACTGTACCACCACCTGCCTCCTCCCTACATATATTAATCTTTAAGACTTGGAAATGACACATCAGAATTCCCCAAACCCAAGTTACTCTGTATTGTTTCAAAACACTATATTGGGCATGGTAGTGCCCCCTGCCCCATGGCAAAAAGCAATGGAGACTGGAGGATTGCGGCATCAAGTCCATCTCTCTCTGTCTCTCTCAACACACAGGATTAAAAAAATATATATATTTACATGCTTTTAAATTGTAATGCGTGACCATAATAAGCAGGTTCAGAGGTTTTCTGTTAAAAAAAAAAAAGAAAAGTGCATGATTTCTCCTTAATATAACCCAATATATTTTGACCATATTACATATTTCTTTTTCTTCTTCTTCATTTTTTTTGAGAGAATTTTTTTGCTATAGGGCATGTGCAATCGCCAGGAAGACAGAGACAGAGAGACAGAAAGTAAGAAATCACCCCCAGGGGGGATGGCCATGCTGCAATCCCTTGTCCTACATTCTCCTCTTGAGATCTTGGGCATGCACGCACACTCACCTGGCATGAGTTTAAGTCACTAGGTCCAGGATTTGAACTGCGGTCGACTACATGGGAGTTCAGTGACATAGCCATTATGCTAACTGCTGGTCCCCATACCATATTATATATTTCAATAACATATAAAAAATTACCTCCATCTGATATCACTGTTTGATAGTAGAAAACATTAAGAGAAAGGAATATTAGCAAAAGCTTAATGCCACATAAAAGTAACTTTTTTAAAAATAACCTTTATAAAAATTGTATTTCTTTCTTTATTTAAAATTTGCTATATGGTGCATACACTCACCAGAGACAGAGAGGGTCGGGGGAGTGAGAAAGCAAGCCACCAGGCCTGGGACTTGAACTGCATTTAACCATGTGGGAGTACAACACTCTAACCACCACCCCACTTGCTGGCCCCACATAAAGGTAATTTTTTAAAAGAATTATCTAGTTATTTTTATTTATTATGATCATTATTTCTGAAATTGCTATTTGCACTTGCACTCACCAGAGAGAGAGAGAGAGTATCTTAACCATTTTTTTTAATTATCAGAGCTCACATTTGCTGGCCAGAGAGACAAAAAGAGAGAGAGGGAGAAACATCATGCCACAATCCCTTCTTCTCCATTTCTCTATCCTGTAGGGATTTAGGGCACATACTCACATACATCCAGTGTTCCTCAAGCTGCTTAGGGTGGGACTTGAACTGTGGTCATCCAAGTGAGATCTTGGTTCCTTAACCATAGGCTATGGGGCTAGCCCACTTTTCTTCACCATTTAAAAAAAACTCTTATGTGTATTTATTTCATGTTGATTTTATTCCTGTGCCGTAAATATTTGTTTCTTTTGGAGTATCTTTTTCTTCTGTGCAACCTCCCCTTCTGGCTTAGGAAAAAATTAAATTTTCCTCCTTTTCAATGAAGATCATCTCGAAGTGGCAGAGGGAGCTCATGCGTGGGTTAATCCACCCATGAGCTCTGTACGTACGATGTGCATCTTGGGCGCCTTGTTCACCTGAATATGCTCAATGACCAGAGAATCTACATCTACACCCTTAAGTTCAGCATTACTCTCTGTGTTTTTCAGCATGTGCAACAAAAATTCAGCACTCTTTTTGGGCCACCAACTCTGTGTCTGGCCTCACTGTTTGGCGTGGGCACATCTACCAACTCCATTATTGACAGAATGGCACACATGGCTTCTGTAAAGTAACATCCTTCAGATACTTGGCTTTTCGGATATGACCTTGATGGCCTAGGCAGTTTCACTGGTATTCTTAAAGGGAACACGAAGATTTGAACCTCTTGATTTGCATGATTTTGTGGGGTTCTTTGGGTCAAGCAAATATGAACTATTTTCAAAGACCATCTCAGCCCATTTCTGGGAAGAGTGATGGTAACCATCTTTAAGCGCACAGTTCAGCGGCACCAAGCACACTTAACTTTACTGTGCAACCACGACCACGCTTCATCTCCAGAACTTGTTTTCATCTTGCAAAACTGGAACTCTGACTCCATTAAACACTAACTTTTTCTTCCTCCAGCCCCTGGCACCCATCATTCTACTTTCTGTTTGCGTGAATTTGACTCTAGGTGCCTCACCTACGTGGACTCGCACAATGTTTCTTTTCTGTTTGGCTTATTTGACTTAGTGTAATGTCTTTGAAGTTCATTCAAGTTCCTTTTTTTCTCCAAAGCTGATTTATTTATTTCTTCCATGAGAGAGAAAAACAGAAAGAGACAAAGACAGAAACAGAGCCAGCATCTGCAACAAGGTCTCAACACCACGATCCACCTTCAGCCTGAGCTAGCCACTGGATCATGGGCATGCAGACCTCAGGGAGGCCTCTTGATGCCAGCCTGGAACTTTCCCATGTGAGTCAGCCTTGAAGAGAATCATGTTTTAATGCTGTGCCACTGTCAGGCCCTAGATTTTTTTTTTTTTAAAGACTTTTGTCATAGGATGCATGCACTCACCAGAGACAGAGAGAGAAAAAGTGAAAAATCACAACCCCCACCTCCTCCGCAGAGGGGATGGTTATTCCATAATCCCTCTCTTCCATTCTCCTCTCAGGATTTTGGGTGCACATGCACATGCACCCCGTGTGATTTTCAAGCTGCCAGGTTCAGGGCCTGAAACTATGGAGTTGACCATGTGGGATCCGGTGCCTTAATTATCATGCCACCTGCTGGCCTCAACCTCTGGATAACTATGAAATTATTTTATCTGCTTCACGAAAACAAAGTCCATAGCTTACAGTGAATATTTACATACTGGGAAATGCTAACAACTATTATTGGGTGTCCACCAATAGCATAACATTTAGATCTTTTAGCAAAGTTAACAGCACTACACAGAATTACATTGCAGTTGCCAATTTAAGGGCTTAGTTTACTTATTCCTTTGAACACCACTCAGGATTTGTGTATTCTCTGTGTATAAACTCATTAATATTTATTTTATTTGCAAGAATAAGTCACCGTAGGGAGAGGCAGGGCCAGGAGCAGGCACTAATGACACAGCACAGCCACAAGCAAGACTGACTTGTTCCAGGGAGGCTGGTTCTCTCCCACATACTTCCGTCTGGGTTCCAGAACTGTCTCCCTTAACCTTCAACTTCATTTGACAGCATTTCCTGCCCTTGTTTTTGCCTCGACATCAGTGGATTCCTTTGAACCAGTAACCTCTCCATGTTGGTGGTTAAGTTTAATTCTCCAGAGAGAATTATACTACTTTTCCCTTTTTTTCTCAACTTTATGACTAATTTTCTTGCCTTTCAGAGTTGAGAAATACATAAATTTGCTGAGAAATAGTGAGGAGCTTCCTAGAAACACCATGGGTAGTATTTTCCTTTATGGTCTCAAATTGACTGCCATAGAAGCCAGCTCCATCACCTAGTAGTTAAGAGAACTAGATCCCTCATGGCCATGGTTCAAATTTAGACTCTGGGGCTTGAAAAGCAGGCAGGCTTATGTTCATGTGTGCCCAGACTCCTGAAAGGATGGAGAAATAGACCATACGTCCTTTAGAGGTGCTTTCTCCCTCTTTCTCTGTCTCCCTGGTGAGTGCACATGTCCTCTGGAAATTAAAGAACAATCAAACAAAGAAAGAAACAAAAACAAGAGATGGCTGCCACAGTCCTGGCCCCAGTCATCAAGGGCAGAGTTCTGTAGAGGAGAAAAAGGGCAGAGGCCACAGAACTTTCTATTGCTCTTGCCCGCTCTCTTTTAAAGTTTATTTTTTTTCTACCATGAGTAAGGCAGACAGACAGACACAAAGAGGTAGCATCCTCAACTGCGTCTTAATGCCATGATCCACTTCTGCCTCAGCCAGTCCCAGATCATGGACATGTGCACTGAAACATCTGTATGTGAACCCAGGACCTTTCCATGTGGGCCCAGCATCATAGCGCATAGCTTTACCTCTGCTTCTCCACTGCTAGCCTTTACTGCCCTCTCTTTTATCAGAGAGGAAAACCCCAGGAGACTGCATACTTTTTTGTATGTGTCATTGATAAGAACAGGACTCTGGGCCCACTCCTAGGCTCTCAGAGGCAAAGGAGAACAAGATGCTGGTGGAGGGACCAGCAGGTGGCGTGGTGGTTAAGGCGCTGGACACTCCCACATGGTCGACCAGGGGTGGAGTCCTGAATCTGGTGGCTTGCTTTCTCACTTCCTCTCTCTCTCACTCTCACCCTCTATCTCCCTCTCTGGTAAAACTCAAAAATGAATAAATGAGGGAACCAGCAGTTAGCATAATGGCTACGTCGCTGGACTCCCACGTAGTCGACCGCGGTTCGTGTCCCGGCCCCGGTGGCTTAAAACTCACGCCGGGCGCGTGTGCGTGCGTGCCCAAGATCCCGAGAGGAGAATGGAGGAGAAGGGATTGCGGCGTGACCACCCCCCTGGGGGGTGATTTCTCGCTTTCTGTCTCTATGTCTCTCTCTGTCTGTCTGGCGAGCGCACGTGCCTTACAGTGAAAATCTCTCAAAAAAAAAAATAAATGAATGCATGAATAAATAAAATAAAATAAATAATTGTTAAAAAAAAAAAAAAGATGCTGGTGGAGTTGAACCAACCCTGACTCTTTCTGTGAGGTGATGCTATCCTCCTTGCTTTACAAATGAGGAAAGTGAGGCTCAGAGAGGTCAAGCTTGCCTACAAATACGTAGCTATGACAAAGATAAGCAGAGTCAAGACTTGAACTAGGCTGCCTGACTCCAGAACCCAAATTTACATTTGGTCTGTGGAAGTGTCTTTCATAGAGAAGAATGGAGAGCCAGCCCCGTAGCCTAGTGGTTAAGAGAAACCGATCCCACATGGCCAACTGTGCTTCCAATCCTGGCCTTTACGGCTTGAAAAACATGTCAGGCACTTGTGCATGCCCCAAATCCCAACCGGATAGAGAAGGGATTGTGGAATCATCACGCCCCACTGGCAGATGATTTCTCTCTCGTGATCGCGTGTGCCATCTAGCAATTGAAAAAATAAAACCAAAAACAAAAATAAAGAGGAATGGCGACCAGGCAGGGAACCAGTTGGGACTGCCACCCTGGTTACATCTCATTTGCAGCCATAAGAGTGTCACAATGAACATTCTAGTGTGGGAGTGTGGGTGTTATTATCCCCATTTGATAGATGAGGAGATTGAAGCTTAGTGTAGGTCAGTGTCTTGCCCTAGGTCAAGTTAAAGATAAGAGCTGGCAGATTAGCTGAGATCTCTGAGAGGTTGAACTACATCCGTCTGGGCCCACCTCCCTATAAAAGCTAGTCATTTCTTTATTAGGTGTCTCTGTTTAATAAACACAATGAAGTTGTCAAAAGAGGCAGGTTGCAAAATGCTTATGACTTGCTTTTAAAATATAATTATATACATAAATGAGACAAAAGTCATTATGCCCATGTGGGAGGCCATGAGATGCCTGAAACAGCGGGTGACTTCTCCACACCTGGTATTGTACTGGGGGCAATGAGTGGTATTTCAGACAAGAGAGCAGGGAGACAGATCCATAGACCCTCAATGGATACCAGAGTCAATACTTTGGTAGCCCATGATTGATAAGAAAAAAACAAAAAACCTTTTAAAATTTATTTATTTCATGAGAGACAGAGACAGGCACATGGCCTGGGTCTTTCACCACAGTCCTCCTGGCCCTGCAGCTAGCAGGGATCACGTAGTTAGGTAGATCTAGGATATGAACCTGGAACCTTTCATATGGCTTCCAGCATAACACAGCAGCATCTCTACCGCCTGTACCATCACAGTTGGGCCTGATCCAAGGGTTTTGATTCATTCTAGTTTTGGGGGCCTAGAGATACCTTTTAATATCTAGCCAGAACAACAGTTTTGGAGCCAGAGTTTTGGGTTCAAGCCTCTGCCTCGACCAAACTGTGGGTCGTAGGATGCATTATTTAATCTCTGAGTTAGTATTCTCATCTGTGAAAAGGTATTGGATATGCGTGTGTGAGGCTTTGTAGGGTTGTATGGGTAAGGGGTTCTTTGTAAAATGCTCTGCAGTTGTATTGGGTCATCAGAAAAGTTATGACAGATTTTTGCATAGAAAGACACGCCACGACTTTTCCTACAACCTAATGGTTTTCTTATCATCACTTCACCCAACTCTAGGGACTGACCTGAACAAACCAAACTCCCAATAGAATCATTGGTGGATGAATATTTCAATTAACTGCTTTACCATGAGAAATAAAGCTGCCATGGAAACCAGAACACTTGGGACAAGGCCTCCCCAGTTCAGTGACTACTAGCTGTGGTAGTCCTGATGTGGCGCTGTCAGTTCTATTTCTAGTTGGTATCTTACACTACTATATGCAATAGAAAAAACTCAATTTATTTGTCAATTGCACCGATATTGTAATGAATTGTCACCAAATTATTGACTATGGCTGTTTTTGTCATCCATTGTTCCAAAATTGCAATAGGATTATCTGGAAATTACAGACTAACAGAGGTCCCAAACTCCCATGGTGCTGGTCCATGGCCTTTGAGGACCCAGGTATGCAGTGAGTGGGGGTAGGTAACAGGTGAGCAAGTGAAGCTCTGTGTTTGTAGTCACTCTCCATCACCCTTATTGTTTCCTGGGCTCTGCCTTCTATTTGTTCAGTGGCAGTATTGAATTCTTACAAGAGCATGAATCCTATTGTTATATGTTGTTTCATTATACATTGCAATGTGTAGTGATGGAAATGGGGGACATGGTAGATGTGGTGCACTTGGGTCATCTTGGGACCAAGCCCCTCCCCGCAAATCATCTGTAGAGGGATTGTTTTCCATGAAGCCAGTCCCTGGTGCTAGGAATGTTGGGGACTGCAAGACTAACATAAAGAAGGAAATGAAACTCTAACCACAGCTCTACTCATAATCACTGCCAATATTCTAATGTATATCTTTCCAGCAATATATATATATACACACACACATGTAAGTAAAAATTAATTGGATATAGTAACTATTTTTATATACAAACATATTTTTCTTTTACAATTTTTTTGTTTGTTTTAGATTGCTCCCAATAGGGAGCACGCACTCATTGGAGAGAGACATGGGGTGGGGGAGTCCCCACCAGGGGAATTTTGGGCACACAAGCACATGCACCCTGTGTGTTTTTTAAGATGCCCTAAACAGCAGGTATCTTCTGAAGTGTTTTTCAAGACGCCAGGTTCAGGACTCAAACCAAAGTCAGCCATGTGGGATCCAGCTGCCTTAACCTTCACCCCACTTGCTGGCTTGTGACCTAATATCTATCTATTGTTTATTTAACTTATTGTTTCTTCTATGAGTGAGACAGACAGAAAGAGAGACAAACAGAGGACCCTCAACTGGGTCTTGATGCTGCGATCCACTCTGAGCCTCAGCCAGCCCTGGATCATGGGTACTTTTGTGCTTGGTATACTCAAGGAGGTCTCCTGATGTGAACCCAGAAGTTTCCTATGGGGTCTAGCCTCCCAGATCATTGTGTTTTACCACTGTGACACCACCCCCAATAAATATTTAAACATTATTTTATTGAACTTTATTTCTTATTTATTTTAATTTGACCAGAGATGGGGGAGGGGGAGAGAGAGAGAGAGCAAGCAAGCCTCCAGGTCCAGGATTCGAACCACAGTCAGCCATGTGGGAGTCCAGCACCCTTAACCACCATGCCACCTACTGGACCCACCAATAAATAATTATTGAATGAACAAATCGATGAATGGAAGGAAGGTGTACTGGACCCTGGTAGGCAAGAAAGTCAATTAGGAGTAGTGCTTTTTCTTGGTGAGCTCACAACCTACCTTGAAAGGGTTCATCTCCCCTTTCATTGCTCCCCACCCACTTTTTCTCAGACTTTATTAATTCAGGGGCTCCTGGCTGCTTCTCCACCAATAGCAGACAGTGGCTTGTGTTGACCGGTAATGATGTCCCAACATTTTTATTTGTGAAGAGTTTGTACTCCAGACGTGTGGGAAGGAAAGGAAGCATCTGCTTTACATTTATTGAAGGTATATTTATTAATCTGTGTATCTGCGACATCTGGTAAAGCACTTGACACTAGGAGCTGTTTACAAATGTTTGCAAGGGCCAGGTGGTTGCACAATGGTAATACAACCGGACCCAATAGGAAAGGTTGTTAAGTTTGCATGTGGGACCTCTCTGAGCTCCAAGTTGTGCATGTGATTGGGGGCAGCTGAGCCTGGGGACAGATCTCGCTTGAAGACTGTTTGAGGTCCTTGTCTCTCAATGAAGAAATAAATTTAAAAAATTGAAACCGGCAAATGGCGCAATGGTTATGTCGCTGGACTCTCACATAGTCCACTGCAGTTCAAGTGCCAGATAAGTGGCTCAAAACTCATGCTGGGCGGTGTGTGTTGGTGCCCAAGAGCCCGAAAGGAGAATGGAGGAGAAGGGACTGCAGCGTGACCATCCCCACTGGAGGGTGATTTCTCCCTTTTCTGTGTCTCTGTCTCTCTGGTGAGCCCACACATCTTACAGCAAAATCTAAAAATAATAACAATAATAAATTTGCAGAAAAGATCAAAATGACCACTACTTGGAAATGCTTCCCCAGCCAGATTCCCAACGTATTGCTCACATAAGTTCTATTTCTTAAAACAGCCTTGCAGATAGGTATCATTCTCCTACAGTTGAGGCACTGAATCTCAGGCAGGCTTCCTGTGTTGCCCAGGCCTGCAGTGCAGAGTAAAAAGAACAGTGAGGAATTGGACCAGGTGTGTTTTGGCTTTCGAAGCTTACCATTCTTTTCACAGCTCCCAGAAACCTCAAAATCAAATGCTGCTCATCTTTGCTCTACCCCCCCAAC
>NW_006209345.1:304300-304726 GCF_000334495.1 Tupaia belangeri chinensis | reverse complement strand
AGGTAGCACTTCTCTCCAACTCTAAGCATCAGTTCTGAGCAGGTAAAGCACAGGGTGCACTGGGACCCCGGCTCTCAGCAGGTGCCTTAAGCCTCCACTCGCTCTTTCCTAAGGTAGGAATGAAAGCGACTCCTGCTCTGAGTTGTGTAGACGTGACGTTTGGAAGCGCCTGGCTCAGAACCTAATGCATGGCAGACGTTCGGTACCGGAGGTGGGAGAACTAGGAACGACCTCCAGGCTGGCTAAGCCATCTGGGGCCAGATACGGGCGGGTCTTGAGGGGCGTGGTTAAGGCCGCTCTCAGCCAATGAGCGCCCGGAGGCGTCGCCCGCCCCCTCTGAGGAGGCGGCGCTTGCGCACTCGGAGGCCGCGAGGCTCCTCCGCCCTCCCCGGAGCGGCTCTGACGCTCGCCCCCCCCCGCCCCCCC
>NW_006209345.1:299180-304234 GCF_000334495.1 Tupaia belangeri chinensis | reverse complement strand
GAGCAAGGTAAGCGAGCGGGAGACTGAGGCAGGGTAGCCCGAGCGGGCCGGGGCACCAGCGTCGTGCGACCCCCTTTCCAGCGCAGCCAGCGGCCGATCAAATGTCACCCCGGGAAAGTGCGCTGTGGGCGGGGGCTGGGGCGAGGCCCGCGGCGCCGGCCGGGTGGGAAAGCTCTGCGAGCGCCCGGGAGTCCTGCTCCTCCCCCTGCGCCGAGAGGGACTGGCTGGCCGCCCCTCGGTCGCTCCTCGGTGACTCCAGCGTGGGGCCAAGGAAGCCCCAGTCGACTAGGTTCCCATGTAAATGACCCTCACCCCTTGGCTGCAGGAGCTTCTGAGGCACCTGCAGCGGGAGGTGGGCTAGAGGTCATGACCACCGCCAGGTGCGCCACGGCCGTGGGCATCTTCCTCCCGGGGGTCCGCAGTGCCCAGAATACTGCCCGGAAGCCTCAGAAGCGGCCCCCTGCCTCTCGTCTCTATAGTTGAGACACTTAATAGCTTCCCCTAATCTCACCTTTCACTTTTCCTTCCTATCCATTCCCGGCTGTATTGACCTACTATATTTCCATTGTGGAATTTTTTTTTTTTTTTCTGGTTGTAAACTTACGTAAGTTAGGTTAACCGACCAACGATTACAGCCATTGAAAAACACCTCTCCCAGCCCTTAACGAACCCAACTCCTATTAGTGCTCACCAAATCCAGCCCAAGAATTCAGGGAACCGGCAGTCCTTCCCAGGAGCTGACTGCACACATTCCTGTAAGATGCCTGATGGATTTTATACTTGTCAGTTTTACTGGCTGTATACTCCTTCTGTGCTTTTCCTGAAAAAATGATTGGATGGCATGTGTTTTGACTTCTCTCCCTCCACCGGGAAATAGAAAAAATAGGTAACAGAAGCACGCTTGTTTTCAACAACTAAAAAGTAAGCTTTGCCAACAGAATGCTCTTTATGTGAGGGATAGTCTTCTCTCTTCTTTACCACTTCACTGGATTATTGTCTGTGTTAATGTCTTCATGTTATATTGTCCTGCACTTTATGTTTGCGTGTGGATGTTTTTCCAGCTTATTTATGTCCAAAGCGTAACACGTCTAAGAATAATGAGGCCTTTCATTTGTTAGCTGCCTTTAGCTATAAAGCTGCAAATCTGTAGGCACCTGTATTCTGCCTGTAGTGATGCTAGCCTGCATCTTTCATTCATTTCAAGATGATGTGCGAGGTGATGCCGACAATCAGTGAAGCAGAAGGCCCTCCAGGAGGAAGTGGGAGCCATGGATCTGGCTCCCCTTCACAGCCAGATGCAGATTCACACTTTGAACAGTTGATGGTATCCATGCTAGAAGAAAGAGACCGTCTTTTGGATACACTGAGAGAGACTCAAGAAACGCTGGCGTTAACCCAGGGGAAATTACACGAGGTTGGTCATGAGAGAGATGCCTTGCAGAGACAGCTCAATACTGCACTTCCACAGGTATGATTGCTTTTAACCTGAGCTCTCCAGATTCTTTCCCCTAAATGTGTTTTTAAGGTGTCTTCTTTATGGGCAGTATTTTAGATGAGTATTTTGTGTAGCTAGTTGTGACATGATGGTTTCTGGTGTTTGTAAATCACAAAGTTCCTGGGGATTAAACTTCTTAGGGAGAACAAACTGTTGTACTTTAAAGTCATGTGAAAATACTTCATTACTCATTCCTATCTTTGGGAACTGCTTAGATTGGGAAAGTGCTCCAAAGTGTTTGAAAAAGGGCCGTGAAGCAACCAAGGTATGATGCTTTCGAGCCTATTGTCTTAAGCATTTTCTTGTTAGAAATATATTTCCCATGGATTGTATCTCTTGTATTCCCTGTATCCTAATGAAATTAATAGACAAGTAGGATTAATTTTATAGAAAAAGAAATATTTTTATTGTCCACTTTTATTCTAATGCCTGTGTTTTGTAAATCAGATTTGTGTTAGGGGATAAAAGAGTGGAGATCGATTCCTTAGAAACTTTCTCCTTGACAGATGAGAATTTTAAAGCTTAGAATAACTGAAGTTGTTTCTCTTAAGTATACTGTATTTGGGCCTGTGTTTTAAAGCCTTTTCTTAAGGAATTGAAAGAGGATTTAATGCTAGGTGAAGAGAGAAAGTGTTAAAACCATAAAAGCGTAAGATAAGTGACACAGAGCACTGTAGGAGATAAGTAGGTTACTTAGGTGTTTATGAGCTGTCTAGGTGCCGTTTTACTTATTCATAATAGGTGCCTTTATGGTGCATTCAGGTAGACCCGAATAAGCATACTCTCATGATGAAGCTGCAGCGATAAATTAGTAAATGAATAATTACTAGCCTTAATGCATTTCTTGGCCGTAGTCAATTCTCCTGAAAGATTGATAAGCCCAACATTTGGATTTCCTTCTTAGCAATAATTATTTGATGTTAGTACTATATGTTCCTTTTTTATTGGGTTACGAGAATCATTAAAGTTTTCCTCCTTCGAATCTTATAAAATTATACCAAGTTTACTTGGATCAGAGTCTCCTACCATAAGCAAGGTTGTTGCCCAACTTGTGCTTTACCCAGATTTTATTTATTTATAAAACTTTTCAGTCTTTTTTTTTTTTTTTTTGGTCTTTTAAGGGTTTTTTTTGTTGTTGTTGTTATTGAGTTTGTATTGTCATTTGAGGTATACAGACTGAAGTGTACATCAAATAGTTGTGTATTTTCTAGGGTAATTTTTGAAAAGAATGGACACAAAAGTACACATCAGGGAAGTAACTGGAGTTTTGTACAGTTACTCTCAGGCAGGGGAGGCTGTCACACTTGTTGGAGAGACGGTTGCTCAGTGATTTGTTTCTGGATACTGCTCAGTGTTGTAGCCAGGAAATCCCAGGTTAAGTGGATAATGTGATGATGCCATCGGTTCCCGTCACTACTTGAGCACCTGATTCCAGCCCTTGAGAAGCACGGGAACCATTAGGTAAACTTGTTTGGATCCTTTCCTTTCTTGGAACCTGGCTCATCTTTGGTGCTAATAGTGTGAGTCAGATAAGTGCACCTGTACTTCTGGCACATTTAGGCAAGTCAGTATATTTTTAAAAGTTAAGCTATAGGGGCCAGTAGGTGGTAGTTAAAGTGCTGGACTCCCACATGACCGACCATAGTTTGATTCCCAGACCTGGTGACTTGCTTTCTCACTTTCCCTCTCTTTCTCTCTGTCTTTGGTCAAATTAAAAAATAATAATAGGGACAGCAGTTGGCATAATGGTTATGTCACTGGACTCCCACGTAGTCAACTGCAGTTTGAGTCCCGGACCCAGTAGCTTAAACTCACACCGGGCGTGTGTGTGTGTGCCCAAGATCCCGAGAGGAGAATGGGGGACAAGGGATTGCAGTGTGGCCATCCCCCCTGGAGGGTGATTTCTCACTTTCTGTCTCTCTTTCTCTCTCTGTCGTTCTGGTGAGCACACATGCTGTATAGCAAAAACCTCTCCAATAAATAAGTAAATACATTCATTAATTAAGTTAAATACATAATTTTTTTAAAAGTTTAGCTGTAATGTACTCCAGAAAACTCCACAAGTCTTAAGTGTATTACTTCAGTGAAGTTTTAAAAAAAAAAAAATTGACAGATTCACATAACCACTACCCAGATCAGAAGATGGAGTATTGCCAGGCTTCCTAGAAATCCCCTCCTACCTACTTCTAGTAATCGCTTCCCAAACTAACCATGATCCTCCTTTCACCATTGATTACTTTTGCCTCCTCTTGACTTTATATATAAATGAGGTAAAATAATAGGTATATGTTGTTTCATTCCTCTTTAAAGTCTGTTTATTTCTTCCATGAGTGAGAGGGAGACAGAGACAGCACTCCCAACAGGGTCTTGACGCCGTGGTTGGACCCTCGTCAGCCCTGGATCATGGGTATGCATGTACCTGGTGTGCTCAGGGTGGTCTCTTGGTGTGAACTCAGAACTTTCCCATATGGATCAGTCTTGTAGAGTGCTGCACCACCGTTTGGCCCTTGCCTGGAGTTTTTAAAAAATCATGAGTGGGTATTAAAAATTTCTTACATGAGTTTTCTGCATCTTTTGAAATAGTCATTTAAGTTTTCAGTTATGTAGTGATTTAACTATATTTCTTAAAGAATTATTTTATTTTTCATGATCAATTTCTAATTTGACAGAGTGACAGAGGGAAAGTGAGAAAACAAGCTACCAGATCCAGGACTTGAACCACGTAGCCACATGGGAGTCTAACACCTTAACCACCACACCACCTGCTGGCCCAAATTTAAATGTTTTTATTTGCCATTCTAGAATAATTACAACCTGATCTTGCTATAGTCCCTTTTTACTGGATTATATTTGTTAATATTGGGCTTACTTATTTATTTTTGTTTGTTTTTGATATTTTTGTTTTTTACTATAAGGTACGTGCTTTCATCAGAGAGAGAGAGAGAGAGAGAGAGAGAGAGAGAGAGAAATCACCCCCCAGAGGGGATGGCCACACTGCAGTCCCTTCTCCATTCTCCTCTCAAGATTTTGAGAACACATGCCCAAGTGTGCAGTGTGTTTTTCAAGCTGCCAGGTCCGGGACTTGAACTGTGCATTCATCCATGTGGGATCCAGTTCCGTAAGCACCATGCCATGCCACCTGCTGGCCCAGGATTGTGTTTATATATATATCTATATAGCTATAGATATATCTATTTATATATCTCTATCTATCTATCTACCTACCTACCTATCTATGAGAGCGATTGGCCTATAATTTTAATTTCTTGTATTATCTTTGTTAGGTTTTGGTACCAAGGTAATGCTGGTTTCAGAAAATAAGATGGGAAGTGTTCCTTATTTTTCTATTCCCTTGAAGAGTTTCTGTGAATTTGGTATTTTCCTCTTTAAATATTTGAAGAATCTCATTGTCAACATCAGCTGGTATGGAGTTTTTTTTTTTTTTTTTTTTTTTTTAGAGATTTTCACTGTAGGGCGCGTGCGCTCACCAGACAGACAGAGAGAGACATAGGAAAGCGAGACGAGAAATCACCCCCCAGGGGGGTGGTCACGCCGCAAT
>NW_006209345.1:266453-297997 GCF_000334495.1 Tupaia belangeri chinensis | reverse complement strand
ATAGAGACAGAAAGCGAGAAATCACCCCCCAGGGGGGATGGTCACACTGCAATCCCTTCTCCTCCATTCTCCTCTCGGGATCTTGGGCACGCACGCACATGCGCCCGGCGTGAGTTTTAAGCCACCAGGTCCGGGACACGAACCGCGGTCGACTACGTGGGAGTCCAGCGACATAGCCATTACGCCAACTGCTGGTTCCCTGGAGTTCTTCTTTTGAGAAGACATAATTTCAGATTCAGTTTTGTAAGTAGAAATAGAATTTTTCCAATTTAATGTTTCTTAATGTCTGTTTAAGTAAGGCTTTTTTTACTCTCCTGTGGATTCGTTCAGGCCACCCAAACTTCCCAGTGCATACTGGTTTATAGTACCCTTATTATCTGCAAGATCCATAGTGATATCCTTTTTAAAAGTTCTTGATACTGACAATTTGTGCTTTGTCTCTTTTTCTTAATCACTCTTAATAGGAATTTGTCAGTAACTGGCTGAACTGTGGTTGGCTATGTAGGTGTCCAGCACTGTAACCACCACGCCAGCTGCTGCCACTAGGATTTGTCTTTGGAAAGGTTTTTGCTATAGGGCGTGTGTGCTCACCCGACAGAGAGAGACAGAGAGACAGAAAGTGAGAAATCACCCCCCGGGGGGATGGCCATGCCGCAATCCTTTCTTCTCCATTCTCCTCTTGGGATCTTGGGCATGCACACACATGCGCCCAGCATGAGTTTTAAGCCACCGGGTCCAGACATGAACCGCAGTTGACCATATAGGAGTCCAGTGACATAGCCATTATGCTAATTACTGGTCCCAGATTTGTCAATTTTTAAAAGTCTTTTTAAGAACAAACTTTTGGCTTGATTGTTGTTTTTTTTCTAGTTAGTGTTTGTTTCTACTTCATTAAGTTTTACTTTTTTTTCTTGTTTTTACTTTATATTTGGTTTGTTTTTTTTTGCTAGTTTCTTGAATAAGTGCTTAATTGATTTTAACGTTTCTTTATTTCCAATATATGTAGTTATGACTAAGTTTTCCCTACGCACACCATTAGGTGCATCCTACAAATATTAAGTCAAATTTTCATCTATTATGTAAAAAAATTTTCTAAGTTTCATACAGTTTTTTAGAGATGTGGTGCTGAATTTCTCAGTGTTTAAAGGAACTTTTCTAGTTATCTTTTACTAATTTCTAGCTTAATTTAATTAAGGTCCCTTATATTTTGGATGATTTGAATCCTTTGAAATGTGTTGAGCTTTCTTAATAGCACAGCATATTTTTAGATTTGTGAATTGTTTCTGGAGGACATGAAAATGATGTATATTGATTGGGGATTCAGTGTTTTTTGTTTTGAGAATTTTGTCTTAGAGCATGTGCACTTGCTGGAGAAAGAGACAGTGAGAAGGAAAGTGAGAAATCACCTCCCGGGGATATGGCCACATCACAATCCTCTCTCTGTTCTCCTGGGATCTTGGACATGGATACAGACACACACCTGGCATGAGTTTTGAACCACCAGGTCTGGGACTCAAACCGTGGTTGGTCACGTGGGAGTTCAGCGATGTAATTGTTGCGCCTTGTGCTGGTCCATCCAGTGTTCTTTATATATCAATTTGATGAACTTTGTTAGTCATGCTGTTTAGATTCTAATAGTAATCAATACATTAAAATAGAAAGCAATTGGTAAGGGACCAGCAGTTAGCATAATGGCTATGTCTCTGAACTCCATGTAGCCGACCACAGTTTGAGTGCCGGACCCAGTGGCTTAAACTCATGCCAGGCGCTTGTGCGTGCGTGCCCAAGATCCCAAGAGAAGAATGGAGGAGAAGGGATTGCGGTATGACCATCCTCCTGGGGGGGGTGATTTCTCGCTTTCTGTCTCTCTGTCTCTGTCTTTCTGGCGAGCGCTTGCGTCCTATAGCAAAAACCTCTCCAAAAAAAAAAAGAAAAAAAGCAATTGGTAAGATTAATGTTAATAATATATGTAACCCTAATATCTGAAATACCATTTCAATATGTAATAAATATTGAAAACAGACGTTTTACACTGTTTCCATTATATTAAACTTTTATTTATTTGTTTGTTTTATTTTCTCCAAAGGCCACATATGCTTGCCTGAGGGGGAAAGAGAGAAAGCACTCCTTCTTGGGGGATGGTCGCGCTGCAGTCCGTTCTTCACTTCTCCATTCTGTGGGAATTTGGGGCACGCACACATATGTCCAATGTGTTTTTTAATCCACTGAAGCTGGAATTGAAATTAAGGCCAGCCATGTGGGATCCAGCTTCCTTAACCACTAGGCCACAAACCTGGTCCTGTATTAAGTCTTTAAAATTTGGCCAGCCCGGGACCAGCAGTTAGCATAATGGCTATGTTGCTGGACTCCCACGTAGTCCACTGTGGTTCGCGTCCCGGACCCGGTGGCTTAAAACTCACGCCGGGCGCGTGTGCGTGCATGCCCAAGATCCCAAGAGGAGAATGGAGGAGAAGGGATTGTGGTGTGGCCATCCCCCTGGGGGTGATTTCTCGCTTTCTGTCTCTCTGTCTCTCTCTGTCTGGCGAGCGCATGCACCCTGTAGTGAAAACCTCTCCAAAAAAAATTGTGGCCAGCCCCAGGGTCAACAGATGGTGTAGTAGTTACGTTGCTGGATTCCCACATGACTGAGCAGTTTGAGTGGGAGCATGATGGCTTGAAACTCACTCAGGTGCATGTGCATACATGCCTAAGATCCTGGGAGGAGAATGGAGGAGGAGAAATTATGGCATGGCCATCTCCCTGAGGGGGTTGATTTCTCACTTTTCCTCTCACTGTCTCTGTCTCTCTCTCTCTGGTGAGCACATGCTTCCTGAGGCAAAAACCTCTACCAACAAAGAAAAATTGGACCAGTATTTAAGGGAGCTGGATCCCACATGGCTGATCACAATTTGTTCCTATCCCCAGTGGCTTGAGGGACACACCAGGTGTGTGTGTGTATGTGTGTGTGTGCATGCGTGCACAGGATCTTGACAGAAGAATGGAATGGCGGGATGGACATTGCAGCATTACCAATATGTGTTCTCTCTTGCTTTCTCCTTCATGTATGTGCCTTTCATGGGAAAAATGTCTTTAAAATCTAGTGTGTAGGGGCCAGCTGGTGGTTAAGGTGCTAGACTCCCACATGGCCAGTTTGAGTGCTACACTCAGTGGCTTGAAAATCATGCCAGGCATGTGTGTGTGCATGTCCAAAATACTGAGAGGAGAATGGAGAAGGGATTACCACGTGACCATCCCGCTTGGGGAATGATTTCTCACTTTCCTTCTCTGACTCTGATGAGTGCACATACCCTATGACAAAAACCTTAAGAAAGCTATATCCTTTTTCCTCTGGTTACTCTCTTTTTCTAAGTTTACCATAGGGTATGTGTATGCTTGTAGGAGAGAGAGAGAGAGAAAGAGAAAGTGAGAAAGCACCTTCTAAGAGGGAGGGTCATGCCATGGTCCTTTCTCTTTCATTGTTCTCTCAGGATTTTGGGTGCGCACACACATGCACCTGGCATATTTTTCAAGTCGCTGGGTCCAGGAGTCAGTCGTGTGGGAGCCAGCCTCCTCAACCACCACACCACTGGCTGGCCCTCTTTTTGATTACTTAATAGTCTAGGTTTTATAGTCAAATTTTTTCTTTTGTCAAGTATACTTTGAAGTTTGCATCTGATGATTTCAGCATATAGGTTACCTCTGGGTCTATTTCTTTTTATCTTTTGAGAGTTTTGTTGTAGGATGTGTCCACTTGCTGGAGAGAGAGACAGAGAGACAGAAAGCAAGAAATCACCCCTTCAGGTGGATGGCCACACTACAGTCCCTTCTCCATTGTCTTTTCGGGATATTAGGCACACACACACATACACGTGCCTGGCATGAGTTTAAGCTACCTGGTCCAGGACTCAAACTACAGTTGACTACTTGGGAGTCCAGCAATGTAACCATTATGCCGTCTGCTAGTGCCTCTCTGGGTCTACTTCTACAATATTTCTGTTTTTCTATTTTTCTCTTCAGCCTATTTATTTATATGCCCCCCCCCTTTTTTAAATTGAGTGTTAGACAGGTGGGAAAAGCCGTACAGGTGCTGGCTGGTGCTATATTTCTCCAGAGAGATTCTTTTGTCTGACACTTCTGTCCCTAGAGTACAGACAGGTGATCTCAGTTCAAGCAAGCACTGCATGAGTTGAGCTTTGTAAGCTTCCGTCTCAGCACCCTCCTACCCCATGGGTAGCTCTCCAGAGTTTCCGTCCAAAACCTTGGAGTACTTCTCAGGTCTCCTTCTCCTTCGGGACCCGAAGCCCAAGTTCTGACTGTCCAACACCGTAAGACTAGGAAAGCTCAGCCTCTGAGCTTGGTTTTGCCAAACATGTGGCTCATTTTCTGTTCTCTTATCTTGGATCTTGGCCTTACTTAAGCCCTGGCTGTCAGGCCTGTCCTCCAGCTTTTGTCTTCCCAGCCCAGGAGACCATCCAGAGCTCAGTTAGCCATTGCTTTTGCTTGGTTTTCTGCTCTTTTCCTCTTAGCTTATTGGTGTAGTGCCCTAAATACCATTGGAATTATCAAATGCCCAGAGGGAAAGAACAGGGTTCTGAGTGTTGATCCCACCTCAGTGCCTTTCCCTTTTGTTTGAAATCTTGCCCTTTCCAGTTGTGGCTACCTTTTTGGTGCCTTTAAATGAATCTCTAAACAAATATATTCAGCTTTGGGGCCAGATGGGCGTAGCAGTAAAACACGAAACTCTGTAAGGCTGTCTCAGAAAGAGATCTCCCTGAGTATACTAAGCACACATTTGCCCATGATTGGGGTTGTCTGAAGGCTGGGGGTGGACTTTGGCATCAAGACCGTGTTGGGAATTCTGCTTCTCTGTCTTTCTCACTCATGGAAGCAATAGAGGAACTTTGAAAAATACACTCGCCTTTTCTAGTTCTTGCATGGTTGATGTGTTACAAGCTGGAAGTTGGGGGGAAAATTGGTGTGTTCTATCCATTGGTAGCAATATGTAAGGGCCTTAGTAAATATGCTGATTATCACTGTTCAGTATGGCAGCAAATAATACTCACTACTTCTGGCTTAGTACACATGGTCTGATTTCTTTTTTTCTTTTTTATTATGTTTATATTACATTTAATTACATATATCTTTTCAGTGTATAGCATTTCTTTTTCCAGTGCAATTACCATACATATCAGTTAAGACAAAGAAATTACTGTCCACATCACCAGCAGCAAATAACCTTTCATTTTTTTTAGATTATTATTTTTTCATTCTTATTATATATTTTTTTAAACATTCACTTGCTATGCATCATTTGGCTTGTAAAGAGAATTTACCTAACATGAAATATTTCTCAGACTAGTCCAGTTGAGAATACTATACATATGATCATCAACAGGTAATAAACCATTTCTGTGCCTCACAAATGTTATGCCTGTTTTTCTCGTGCTTTCCTTCTCTATACTCTTCCCTTCTCCCCCACCCCATTCCACACTATCTTCATTGTCCATAACTACTTTCATTGCTTTTGTGCCGTCTAATATTTCAATCTCTACCATAGAGTGCAGATAGTTTGTATATATTTAATGGATATATACAATATCATTCTTTCATAGCCTGGCTTGCTTCACTCAGCAATAAATCTTCCATATTCAGCTACTTTCTATGAAATGCCAGGGTTTTCTTTCTTTTTTTTTAAAGACTGAATAGTATTCCATAGAGTATATGTGCCACACTTTTTCAATCCATTTGTTTGTGGACATTTGGGTTGGTTCCATGTTTTATCAATCATGAGTAATGTTGCAATAAACATGGATGTGCAAGCACTTTTCCAACTGAGCATTCTCCTGTCCTTCAGGTAGATACCCAGAAGTGGGATTGCTGGATCAAATGGTAGTTCTATTTGTAGATCTTTGAGAAACCTCCATATTGTTTTCCACAGTGGGTGGACCAATTTCCGTTCCCACCAACAGTATAGGAGAATCATCCTTTCACCACAACCCCACTAACACTTATCACTTTCTGTATTTTTAATCTTTGCCATTCTGACGGGTTAAGTGGTATCTCATTGTGGTTTTAACCTGTATCTCCCTTATAATGAGGAATGGTAAGCATTTCCTCATATGCTTTTTGGCTGTGTGTATGTCTTCCTTAGAGAGATTTTTGTTCAGCTCATTTCCACATGGTCTGATTTCTGATCAGATCCCCAGTTGGCCCCTGCCCAGCCACTGGACCATGTAAAGACAGTGGAGCAAGCAGCCCACCCAGCAGGAGACCAGCTCTCAGCTTCTGGCTCTTCCTGGCCACTGTGGGGTGCTCCATCCTGCTCTAGTCTCTCCTCCTCCCCCGCCTTGGTGCCAGCCTAGGGAAGGATTTGTGATGACAGTCCTGGCAGTGGCAGAGAAGTGTACGGAGGTTGGGGAGGTTACAAGACGTTTATTCTGTGAATTGATCACATGTTCATGGTGGGAGAGGTTACGAGATGTTTATTCTGAGAATTGGTCACATGTTCATGGTGGCAGAGGTTACGAGATATTTGTTCTGTGAGTTGATCACATGTTCATATGTGAGTTTTCTTTTTTAGTTCTTTAAAAAATTACTATATTTAGGCTTCCTTCCAGTTTGATTTTAAACTTTGAACTGCATTTTCAAATGCATGTTTCATTCTTAAAGTATAGTGTAGGGATTCTGTAGTTATTTTTTTCTCATTTTAAAAATGTTTATTTCTTCCACGAGTGTGTGAATGAGACAGAAAAGAGAGTGAAAGAGAGAATACCCCTAACAGGATTTTAATGCCACAGTCCACCCTTGGCTTTGGCCAGCCCCAGATCAAGGCACGTAGGTGAGACCTAAAATTTGTGTCTGTCCCAGAGATTATGCTGTCCTCAGAATACTCTAAGGAAGGGGACCAGCAGTTAGCGTAATAGCTATGTCGCTGGACTCCCACGTAGTCGACCGTGGTTCGCATCCTGGACCCGGTGGCTTAAAACTCACGCCGGGCGCGTGTGCGTGCATGCCCAAGATCCCGAGGGGAGAATGGAGGAGGAGGGATTGCGGCGTGGCCATCCCCCCTGGGGGGTGTTTTCTCGCTTTCTGTCTCTCTGTCTCTCTCTATCTGTCTGGCGAGCGCACATGCCCTATGACAAAAACCTCTCCAAAAAAAAAGAATATTCTAAGGAAGAAAGTCTTAAAATCACAACTTGATGAAAAATAAGTCTGTGAGTGTCAGGTGTGTTCACTGTAAAGCAACAGGAGCAGTATAAACTGTGCTGGGCAGCCAGCAGGTGGTGTAGTGGTTAAGGCGCTGGTTAAAGTACTAGACTCTCCCACATGCCTGACTGTGGTTCAAGTCCCAGATACAGCAGTTTGAAATTTAATGCCAGGCATATGTGCATGCATGCCCAAAATCCCAGAAGGAGAATGGAGAAGAGATTGTGGTATAACCATCCCCCTGAAGGGTGATTTCTCACTTTCCCTTTCTCCACTTTTCCCTTTCTCCCTTTCTTCGTCTCTCTCCTGGGGAGCATATGCCCCCTGTGCAAAAATCTTAACACAAACAAACACACACACAAAAGTGTACTATGTGGATTGGAAAGGAAAGAGAGTGTAAACAAAGCCTAGTTGGCAGGTTGGTTGGTTCTGTAATGTAGGCATGAGGTCTTAACAGCCCAAACTAGGAGACTGTCATAGAGTAGGAGGATGGTAAGGAGGCCCTGGCACTATTGTGTTGTACTAGGGATGAGAGTGCTGTGAAAGATGCCAAGGCAGAACTTGGATGGACAGGCTGGGGAAGGCAGGAGGGAGCTGACTTGGCAGTGTTTGGTGACATTTCTGGTGATCACAGTGAAGAGCGGGGATGCTCCTGAACATTCTGCAGTGCGGCTCCCACAACCAAGTTCTCTGACCCCAGGTGTTGGGGGTGCCCAGGTTGAGAACCAGCCTTCTTTGTAAGAAACATGAGCTTTTCTCTAGCATTGCTGTCTTTCACAGTTGGCGATAACACTTTATCTTAATTTAATTGTTAAGTGCCACTGACAAGGTTTGATACAGTGCTTGTTCAGCTTAATTTAGTGAAGAAATTAGGGAGAGAGAGAATTAGGTAAAATGAGCAAAGTGGCCCTCCACTGAGGGTAGATAGTAACAACCCTTTCTGAATATAGACAGTGCCTTCCCCCCTGTTGTGCTTTACTGACAGCCGTTTGTAGTAGTTGGCAAACCCCTCTTAACAATGCTATTTCCATTGTTTTAGGTTTGTGAATCAGTTAAATATATCCTTTCAAAATACTGTCTGGCCATTTACGTTTTCTTTCTTTTGCACACACTTGGTTTGCCATATCTTTGAAAGCAGCGTGCCTTCTTGTCTTCCCCTTTTCTGCCCCTTTCATCAGCACCGAGGAGACATCTGTCCATTCTGTGTGGAGCACTGTGCGAATATTTCTGTTCCATTCCCAGAGATGGTGGAGACAGAGTCCCTGCCCTCTGAGGGCTTATACACAACACATCTGGGCACAGGACACGTGCAAGTTGTGAGAGACCCTGCCAGAACCAAGTGGTGAAAAGAAAAGATAGACCCTGGTTGAGTGGGGCGGCCATCTATCTTGCTGTTGTCCAGGTAGGCAGGCCCGAGGACGGACCTGCAGGGAGCTGGGGCCTGAAGGCTCGGGGAAACCAGGTGTGAGAGCTTTCTCAGTGGGCACTGCATGGGCACAGGCTGGAGACAGAGCTTGGCAGGTTGAAGGCTTGGGAGTGGGGTCATTTTCCTGGACCTGCAGGGTCATTTTCCTGGACCTGCAGGGAAGGGAGGAGTGGAACAAGGCAGGTAGGCCAGGTAGGCTGTGATAGGACCAGGCAGAGCCTTGCAAGTGGTTCATTTTGTTTTGTTTCATTATCATCGAGGTACTTTGTGTCATTGTGGCCTGAGGGGAGAGAGTGACATGACTTGATTTTTTTTTTATTGCCCGGGGGCTCATATGCTAGAGAGAGAAGAAGAGAAAGGGAGAGAGAGAAAGTACTCCCTGATGGGGTATGTCTACACTACAGTCCCCTTTTTCCATATCTCTATTCTGTCAGGATTTTGGGCATGCGCACATGTGCATGGAGTTTTTTTGTTGTTGTTACTTGTTTGTTTGTTTGTTTTTTGAGAGGTTTTTGCTATAGGGCACGTGCGCTCGTCAGAGCGACAGAAAGCAAGAAATCAACACACGTGCGCTCGTCAGAGAGACAGAAAGCAAGAAATCACCCCCCATTGGGGATGCCCACGCCACAATCCCTTCTCCTCCGTTCTTCTCTCAGGATCTTGGGCATGCACGCACACACGCCTGGCGTTGAGTTTAAGCCCCCAGGGCTGGGACTCGAACCACGGTCAACTACATAGGAGTCCAGCGACATAGCCATTATGCAACTGCTTGTCCCTGCATGGAGTGTTTTTTAAGGTGCCTAGGCCAAGACTCAAACTGTAGTTGGCCATGCGGGGCCCAGCTAACAATGTACGGTGCTTAACCACTTTGCTTGATTTGGTTTAATTTTTAGAAGATCATGGATAATGGGTTGGGAGTGAAGGCAGGAATAGACACTAGGTAGCAACAATTGCTATAGGGCATGTGTACTCACTAGAGAGAGACAGAGAAAGAGAGGGAGAAGAGAGAAATCATCCCTCAGTGGGGATGGCTATGCCGCAATCCCTTCTCATCTCTTCACCTCTTGGGATTTTATGCACACAAGCACTCATGCCCAATGTGTCTTAAGGTGTAGAATCTGTAACTAGAACAGCACAACTGGCCATGTGGGATCCAGCCATCTTGACCACCACACCACCAGCTGGCTTGAGTAGAGTCCCCTCTTCTTTTTTTTTTTTAAAGAGAATTTTGCTATAGAGCGCATGCGCACACCAGAAAGACAGAGTCAGAGGGGCAGAAAACGAGAAATAACACCCTGGGGGGATGACACGGTGCAGTCCCTTCTCCTCCCTTTTCCTCTGGGGATCTTAGGCACACATGCACTTGTGGCTACTTGAGTTTTAAGTCACTGGGCCCAGGGCTTGAACCAGGGTCGACTGCTTGGGAGTCCAGTGATGTAACCATTATGCCATCTGCTGGTCCTTAGTCACTTCTGATAAGTAGATTTGGCTAGTGCTGTCATCAAAAAGTGAAAAGCCCTTAATATCACCCATTCCATAAAGCCCAGAACACTTTATGCTTTTTAATATTATATACATAAATACATAATATTTATATTTTAGTGCAGTATACATAATGTTTGTGTATATGTACATGGTTGTATATAATGTGTGCATTAGTGTATTCACATGTTTTCTTGGGTGCCTATTATGTGTTGGACACTTTTGTAGATGGTATAATAAGGGCCACATAGCCTGCAAAATTTTTGTTAAAAAAAGAAAGATGAAAGACAGAATCTGTACAGTATAGTTTGTGCGCATGGAAACACGTGCCATTTTCCATAGTTTGTGCAGGCAGAGCATGGGCAGGTGGCTTTCCTTGGGAGTTTGAGCAGCCTGCTTTGCCCCACTCACGTGATTTGTCTCACAAACACCTGGCCTAAGTGCCATGTTACATGCTGCTAACTTGCGTGGACTTAAGGCTTAAATAACAAGTTGGCCAAAGCCAGCTTTTCCTTTAGATCTCCTCCTCCTCCTGGCAGTGGTATGATTTTCCATCTAGTTGGGTAGGTCAGAAACTCAGGAGACAGCAATGCCTCTTATCCTCACTAATCTTGTCTTGCCAGTTTCCAGGTCTTGTAGAGCAGACTCTTCACTTCTTAGAGGTCATGTCTGAGGCCCACTGGAGGATGGCCCCTCTCGTCTTCACTGGCTTGATTCTAGTGACTTCTGACTTTTGGACAGATTCCCTGCAGCTCAGAATTGTTGCAGCATGATCTTTTTATTTATTTAAACATTTTTTAAAGAATTATTTTGACTTTATTTATTAATTTAATTTGACCAGAGAGTGACAGAGTGAGAGAGAGAGAAAGTAAGAAAGCAAGCTGCCAGGGCTGGGACTTGAACCACAGTTGGCCCTGTGAGAGTCCAGCGCCGATTCTAGTGACTTCTGACTTTTGGACAGATTCCCTGCAGCTCAGAATTGTTGCAGCATGATCTTTTTATTTATTTAAACATTTTTTAAAGAATTATTTTGACTTTATTTATTAATTTAATTTGACCAGAGAGTGACAGAGTGAGAGAGAGAGAAAGTAAGAAAGCAAGCTGCCAGGGCTGGGACTTGAACCACAGTTGGCCCTGTGAGAGTCCAGCGCCCTTAACTACCATGCCACCTGCTGGATGCCAGCATGATCTTTCTAAAATGTATGCCCATCTGCCTTCCCTTTGCCTGGAATGCTCCTGTTCCCCATTTCCTCCTCAGGTAGAAGGCAAGACTGCTGGAGTGTTGGCTTCACATCTTCCCTGGTTCTCTTCTGTCATGACCTCTCCAGCCTCTCCTCACCTCCTCCACAGCCCCCCATTCTTCAGTAGTTCTTAACATTCGTAAATTATTTTCTTATAACTAATTTGTAAATATCCTATTTTTCTGGACTAGGCCTTTCTTTTTCTAGATTATTTTTTGCCCGAAGTTTTTCTTTTTTCTTGAGCAAGAAAGACAGCACCCCCAACAGAGTCTTTAGGTTGTCATCCACACTAACCTTTAGTTAGCCCCAAGCTGTGGGTATGCATGTGCCTAGTGTGTATTCAGGCAGGTCTCTGGGTGCGAACTCCTAACTTTCAGCTATGAGAGTCAGCCTGGCAAAGTGTTAACCTATGCTATGCCACCTTCCAGCTCCTAGACTAAGCCTTTCTTACCTTGTCATCTGCTTGCTAGATATTCATCCTAGCTGCAAGTAAGTACTGGAACTTAGTACAACTTTGGAGAATCAGTTTTGCCCTGTGTGTAAAGATTCCCCCAAATGCTCCCACTCTGACATAGCAGTTGGATTTTTGAAAAGGAATTTATTTATTTATTTATTTATTTATTTATTTTTATCTAGAGAAAGTGTCATGTGTAGCAGTGTTCACTAACAACTTGTTTTTACTTACATTGTATTGGTTAGACAATTATAAGAGTTAAAGTACATGTAAAAAATGTGTGACGTTAATTCCCGCTGGACAAAGGGTTGTCATCTCCTACTTCTGCTTCCCAGCCTCACCTCGTCTCCCCTTTTAGCATCACCTTGGGAGATGCACAGTTCCTGGTGGTTCCATTCTTGATGGTACCAAGTGGACTCATTTGGCTGAAGTGGTGTTGCAGACCCCTCCTTTGATCTCTTTCTGCAATTACTTGTCCCTGGTGATTTTCCACCTAATGGTTTTAGCATACATTGTTTAGTACCCATAGTTCCCTGCCCAGATGAATTTTTTTCCTCCCCCAGATCAGTTTTTATGTCGCAAGTTGCAGAGGTGATTTTTCCAGCTCTCTGCCCTCCTATGTTTATTAACAGGAACGCATCTGTAAAGTAGAGCGGTCTCTTTTGTTCTTGTTCTCTCCCTTTCTCATTCCCTGTAGACGCTTGGAGTTGTAATTATTCAGTGCATTCCAATAAATTATCTTTATTTCTTAGATTCATATTGCCCCTTTCAGAGAGACCACCTGTGTGCTTATGCCAGGACCCCATTAGTTTTTGAGTGCTTCATTGCTTTCTGGTACAAAAGTTTGTCCCAGGACCACTTTGTGCTTTTCCTGCCTCAGCTCTGCTACCATTCCTCTATGAAGTCCTGGTGAAAAGATATTTAGAAATCATTATCTGAGGGCTGGGTATTCTCATCGTCACAGGTTTTAGACTCTTTTAGGTGTGTTCAATGAACAGAGCCACAAGAAAATTTTTATAAAAAGAAAAACCCTGATTTTGTTTTGATACTATTATACTTTATATATCACAATCTAGTTTTTCTCTCTTTAATTTATCTTAGATTTATGTGAAAGGACTTCAAAAAGTTGATGGAAAATGGAATTAAAGTATAGGTTTATTTTGCTACAAAGGAATTTTTTAATCCATGGATAGTTTTTTCATAGTGTATATTTTCTATGAACTTTTGGAAAATTTTAAATCCATGAATAGAGTTTTCATAGTATGTATTTTTTATGAACTTTTCTACACTGACAATCTTCATTTTTATGTAATTATATTAACATTATTTTCTTAGCCCTATGCTATACATAAAAAGTCTTCAACTTTTTTTTTTTTTCTTTTGAGAGGTTTTTGCTACAGGGCACGTGCGCTCGCCAGAAAGAGAGAGACAAAGAGACAGAAAGCAAGAAATCACCCCCCCGGGGGGATGGCCATGCCGCAATCCCTTCTCCTTTCTCCTCTTGGGATCTTGGGCATGCATGCACATGTGCCCGGTGTGAGTTTAAGCCACCCGGGCAGGGACTCAAGCTGTGGTCAACTACATGGGAGTCTAACGACATAGCCATTACGCCAATTGCTGGTCCCAGTTTTCAACATTTTAATACCCTGTTGTTCTTATAATCAACCCTTTGAGTTAAGTTTAAGAATATCTTGGCAGACCAGCGGATGGCGTCATGGTATGTTGCTGGACCCCACACAGCCAACTGCAGTTGGAGCCCCGGACCCAGTGGCTTGAAACTCATACCAGGCACATTTATATATGTGGCCAAAATTCCAAGAGGAGAATGGAGAAGGAATTGCGGTGTGACCATCCCCGCTAGGGGAGTGATTTCTCACTTTCTGTCTGTCTCCTTCTCTGTGTGTCTCTATTCCTTGCATGTGCCCTATAGAAAAAAAAACTCTTAAAAAAAAAAAAAAAAAAAGATGGTAGGGACCAGCAGATTGCCTAATGGTTACTTCTCTGAACTCCCACTTAGTCTACCTGGCGGCTTAAAACTCATGCCAGGCACGTGAGCCCAAAATCCCAAGAGGAGAATGGAGAAGGGATTGCCTCGTGGCCATCCTCCCTGGGGGGCGATATCTCATTTTTCTCTCTCTCTCTGTCTCTCTGGTGAGTGCACATGCCCTATAGCAAAAAATCTTTCTCTCTTAAAAAAAATAGAAAAGGATTTCTTAGGAATTCTTTTGGGCCTTAGAATAAATACACAGTAGGAATATGCAAGTAGAATAATAGGTTTTATGGGCTAGCAAGTGATGTGATGGTTTGGTTGCTGGATGCCCATATGGCCAACTGTGGTTCAAGTCCTGGTCCCGGTGGCTTGAAATTAAAGCCGGGCGCATGTGTGTCTGTGCCCAGAATCCTAGAAGGAGAATGGAGTAGAAGGGATTGCAGCATGGCCATTCCCTCTTGGGGGGTGATTTCTCACTTGCCTCTCACCGTCTCTGGTGCTTGCACGTGTCCTATGGCAAAAGCCTTAAAAAAAAAAATGGGTTTTAAAGCAGTTTGATGTAACAGACTCACAGGTAATTTATCCATTTGATGTATGATTAGGTTCATTTGTTCTGATTTTATTGCTTAAGTTAACTTATTTATTCCATGAGAGAGAGAGGTGCTGTAACCCCAGCAGGGTCTTGCCACCTCAGTCTACCCCAACCTTCAGCCAGGCCTAGAACGTGGACAGGTGCATACCTGGCACACTCAGGGATGTCTCTGGATTTCAGCTGAGAACCTTTCCATGTGAGATTACCTTGCAGAGCATTGCATTTTACCACCTTCCCACCATCGGGCCCCTCTTCTATTTATTCTTAATTTTAAGGTTTGCTTTTTTCCAAGTTTATTATTTTTCAGATATGTAAAGCAGTTACATGATTCAAAAGGCAAAACTGTAAAAATGTGTACTCAGGCAAAGTGGTAAAAAGCACTGACCCAATAAGGAAAGTTCCAGATTTGCATCTGGAGAGCCTGATGAACACCTGGGGGGAATGTGTGTGAACACATGGGGTCAATGTGTGCTTTCTATCCAGGACTGGCCAAAGCTGGGGTGGGTTGCGGCATCGAGGCTCTGTTGTGGGAGCTTTCTCTTTCACTCATGGAAGAAATAAATAAACTTAATTAAAAATAAAAATGACGTATATTCAGAAGTCTTGGACCAGCAGGTGGCGTGACGGTTAGGATGCTAGATTCCCATGTGACTGACTGCAGTTCGAGTCCCAGGCCTGGCAGCTTGATTTCTCTCTCTCTCTCTCTCTTTTTCTCTTTCTCTCTCTCCTGAGCACCTGTGCCTTATAGCAGAATTAAAAATAACAAAGTTTTGCTCCCAGCCCTGTTCCGCCCATCCTTACAGTGGAGTGATCACACATATGCGTCCTGATTTGCATGGGAGAGTCCTGGTTTGTGCCTGTTGTCCTGGAGCAGTTTGTGATAGCATCCCTTTTCAGTCTCAGAAGTGAAGCATAGCTAAAGATTTGTTGGCGCCTGCTAATGCTAATTTAGAGATGTGGACAAAATGTTTCCACTTTGTAGATTTTTTCCCGGTAGCTAAAAGTAAGCCTTGGCTGAATCGGGCAGACTTCTCGGTTGTGGTTCTCTTGGCAGAGGAGACCCACCCGTGGAGTTCATGCTCTTGCCTTTCATAGAGTCTCATTCTTATTCTGAGGAGGAAATTTCATTTTCCTCTGAAAATAAATTTAGGAGCTTGAAGCATATCCTGGATTTCCAAGTTCTTCTGTTTTGCAAATGGGCTAATTATCCCTTCTGCCATTGTGGTTTGAAACCTTTGCCAGTACTAATATAAAAGTCGATTTCAAGTAGTGGTATGCTGAAGTTGTTGAATCACGTGTAGAAAAGTTAAGGCTCTACTTCAGACTGATCGATACTTCTGTGCATTTGTCTCTCATGAAATCTTGAGGTATTGGTAAGAAGTCAGAGCATGCTCTTCACTCCACCTTAAAAGTAATTTATGGAGGAAAAAATGAATGGCAAGTGAGTATTTTATATATGCTAAAATAGAGATGGGGCAGGATAAGATTATTTTGAACAGTCTGGCTATTCATTTGAATAGTCTGCTGTGGGTTTTTTCATGCAAGTTAAAATATAAAGGACTTCTTTTGTGCCTAAAAGTGAAATCTGAATTGTGCAACGGGTTGAAAGAAGCCCTGTGTAGATTTTACTTTGCTATTTTGTGGCTCTGCGTCCTTGCCTCCACCATAGACATAGGTGCATTCATGTTGAAGAGAGAGACTATCAGCATTTCCTTCTGTGTTGATGTGTAAGCATTTTACAGTAAGTAACTCTGTCCATTTCTCTTCCTCCATTCATTTTTATGTTTGGTGGGGACCAACAGACTTAAATGAAGAGTTTAAAAGCAGGTCATACACAGTGCACATTATCATGTCGCTTGTCCTTTCTGTCTACCCCCAGGGGGATTGGCCACGCTGCAATCCCTTCTCCATTCTCTTCTCGGGATCTTGGGCATGCACGCACACGCGCCCGGTGTGAGTTTAAGCCGCTGGGTTCGGGACTCAAACCGCGGTTGACTACATGGGAGTCCAGCGACATAGCCATTAGGCTAACTGCTGGTCCCAATCAAGTTTGTTTTTATAGTTTATGGAAGAAATTGCATGCTAATGCAGTATGATTATGAATTGTGCAGAAGAGCATGGGCTCTAGGTCTGAGTTGTCACCTTAGCTGTGCTGTCTGTGAGACCTGCCTCACAGGATTGCGGTGAAGACCATGTGAGTTAATTTCCATAAAGCCCTCAGAAAAGGCCTGATATTTAATATTAAACAGTCACTAAATGTTAGCCATTATTCTGATACTTACCATCAAGTGGATAATAAAGTTTGGTTATGGTGAAGAATACTTTTCTTTGCAATTCCCAAAGTTAGTTGTGATCAATAGAAAAAAATTGGAGGAAAAAAGGTGCAAACCATATGGAAATTTATTATAGCCATAGTACCAGTCTCTATTTCCATCCATTGTGTCCACAGTGTGGGGTATTATCTGAAGAGCACATTCTGTCTACAGATAGATTTCATCCCTCCTCTCCTCCCACATCTGGTTCTAGATCAAGAGCCAGTGCAGGGAAAGTTGCCTGATGGGGAGAAGTGTGGACTTGGAATCAACTGACCTCGTATGCCCTCTTCCCGTTACCTGTATCAGATTACCTCATCTCTGAGCCTTCAGTTTTCTCATCATTTTTATTTAGCAAATGTTTCCTGCATTCTGCTGTATGTAAGGCACTGTCCAGGAGCTGGGCATATGGATGTTTAGGGGATTAAATGAGGTAATATATAATATTTATTGCCTCCGTGCCTCTTTATAGGAATTATCTTATTGAAGCTTCATAACAGTACTTCAAGGCAGGGTATTATCATGTAGCATATATTTTGTTTTTTTGGAGAAGTTTTTGCGATAGGGCGCGTGCATGCCCCAGAAAGACAGAGACAGAAAGTGAGAAGTCAACCCCCGAGGGGGGGGCGGCCATGCTGCAATCCCTTCTCCATTCTCCTCTTGGGATCCTGGGCATGCACGCACACGTGCCCGATGTGAGTTTAAGCCACCGGGTCCAGGACTCGAACTATAGTTGACTACATGGGAGTCCAGTGACATAGCCATTACACCAACTGCTGGTCCCATGTACCATGTTTTATAGATAAAGAAATTGAGGCACAGAAGTTTGGGAACTTGCTCAGAGTCCTGTTGGTATTAAGAGATAAAGTATTTGAACTCAGGTAGTCCAACTCCAGAGTTCTTTAACTGCCTGAAAGGATAGAGCAAGCAGTCTTCTTTAGGCCGGAATGATGTGTTGTAGTTGTTTAGCAGAGTCTTTATCTCCCGGTCAGCCTGGCCCATTTGTTTACCCACTGTACCTCTGAGCAGCCAGGCAACTTCAGGAGCCCAAGTCTGCAGGTGCCTTCTCATGCAGCCTGTCTGTGTTCCCATGCACCGGTGCTGAGCACAGCGCCTACTCATAGTAGGCACACAGCAATACCTCATGGAGTGATGAAATGATTTCCTTGTATCCTAAGCTGGCTTCTCTAGCAATGCTCAGAGTCTTCTAACAATCAGTTGCCCTTAGGTATTCTGTCTAGCTCTTCCACTAGATTTATTCAAGGCATTTAGAGTCTGTATTTTTTGTTTGTTTGTTTGTTTTCTTTGCTTTCCCAGGAAGTTTCTTCCTAGTGCAGAACAAGGGGGTTTAAGTGTGCTGTATCTTAGCCTCACAGCAAGTGTGTGACAATCTTGTTTTTGTCAATCAGTTCTTGGCCCATTATAAAATTAAGCTCCTTAACCTTTGATTGCATCAGTATTTTATTATTTTAAAATTTTATTTTTATCTATTTTTACTACCAAGGGATATGTGTGTTCATCAGAGACAAAGGGGGGTGGTCATGCCGCAGTCTTTTTCTTCCATTTCTCCACCCTATCAGGGTTTGGGGCACACGTGGACAGTGTTTTTCAAGCCACTCGGGCTGGTACTTAAACAGTCAGCCATGTGGGATCTGGCTCCCAGTACACAGCGCTTAACTACTGCACTTATGGGGCCAGCTCTGCATCAGTATTTTAAAGAAAACTTAACATAACTGGAACAGAAGAGAAGAGAATATAAGTGACGGATTTGGAGCCTAACAGATCAAGCAGCAGGCCTCTTGTTCTCCTCTGTTTAATGCATGTGAGTGGCAGCTTGGCAGGGTGTGCAAGCACATGGTCGAGGAACTGAGAGGTGGCTTCTGTTTTGGTCTGTCACCAGTAACCTCCTGAACCCTTGGATCACTCCTCTGTAGAACCGAGAGAGTGGACTAGGCCCTCAATTCAAAGCATTTAAAAAGAAGCCAGTCTCCGAAGAGTCTTTCCCACAGGTAAATAGATCAGAGTGGCTCCCACGTGTTGGTGGTCCTGGAGCTTCATTGCTGAGACCCTCTTAGCCTCCTGCTTTACCCTAACTTTTGAAGGGGTCCTAGGAGGATAGTCTGAAAGCCCTAGGAACTAGAAGACTTTGAACATCCCTTCCAGCTCTGTGGTTATGTAAATACTCTGTAGTTTCTGCATGGTTCTTTTCTGCAAGTTTTAGAGAAAGGTTAAAATGTGATTCCAGTATTCACCTGCGCAAGATCTGAAGGCGTGGTGAGAAAGGTGAAGTGGTGAAAGTTGGGGACCAAGAGCCAGTGCTGTGGTCCGTCCTCTTGTGGCACAGTCATGCTGTAGGTGTGTCCAAATCCTTAGCCGTTTGGCCCTTCCTCTCCCTCTCCCTCCCTCCTCTTTTCTCCTTCTCTTCCTCCTTCCTTCCCTCTCCCTCCCTCCAGCAAGTACATGGCACCCTATAGCAAACTAAAAAAAGAATGAAAGAAAGAAATTATTGTGAGGGTTTTGTTGAGATCACCATATCTCAGAGAGAGAGAGAGACAGGAAAAGTAAGGAGAATCAGGCTTAGAGGCCATGTGGCCCAGTCATGCTGTGAAGTGATGTGGGGAAGGTGCTTAGCCTGGAAATTGGGCCCTGTGCTGCTGAGCTCATGGGCTCCAGTGCTACGGAGTGAATGGCTACCTCTGGACACTGGGTTAGCTGGGCCCTGTTTGTTCCGTCCCAGTCACAGTGTGGGTTGTAAGGATGATTGGCAGATGCTGGGAGAGCAAGCTGGTGATGTATTCAGCTGCCCCTTTGGGTCACTTGCTGTTCCTGAAAGACCATTTCCCAGCCATAGGTACAGGGCTCAGATGCTGGGTGGCCAAAATATCTGACAGTTGGCAATAGCATGACTAAAATTACTGACAATTACACCTCATCATTTTCTCACCTGGTAGGTGGGGTGCTGCATCCCTGCTGGAACTGTCCAGAAGCATTGCCATGTGAATCTTTCTCTGTCCTGACTTTACCCTAGAAAGAAAAAAGAACACACATTAAATGAAAATCCAAGTTAGGTTTAGATTTTCTCCCCTCCATTAGCTTTTTCTCTTTTTTTTTATTAAAAAATGTTTTCTGGGAACCAGCAGTTAGCGTAATGGCTATGTCACTGGACTCCCATGTAGTCGACCGCGGTTCACGTCCCGGACCCGGTGGCTTAAAACTCACCCTGGGCACGTGTGCGTGCGTGCCCAGGATCCCGAGAGGAGAGTGGAGGAGAAGGGATTGCGGCGTGACCATCCCCCCGGGGGGTGATTTCTCGCTTTCTGTCTCTATGTGTCTCTGTCTATCTGGCGAGCGCACGCGCCCTATAGTGAAAACCTCTCCAAAAAAAAAAAAATGTTTTTTAAATTTCCGCTATAGGATGTGTGAGCTTACCAGAAAGAGTCAGAGGGAGAGAGAGAGAAAGTGAGAAAGCATCCCCACTCAGGGGCTTGTGCCATGCTGCAGTCCTTTTTCCTCTGTTCTCCTCTTGAGATGCTAGGCATGCATACATATGTACCTAGCATCTTTTTCAAGCCACCCATTCCAGGACTTGAACCGTAACGTCAGTCACATGGAATCTGGCCACCTTAACCACTACCACAACCTGGCTGACCCTCCATTATTATTTTATCATTGCCCTTGTTATTTTTATTTCAGATCCTGATGCCTTTTTTTTTTTTTTTTTTAAAGAGAATGTGCTCTCACTGGGGAGAGAGAGTGAGTCAGAGGGAAAGTGAGAAATCACACCACAATCCCTTCTCCATTCTTCTGGGATCTTGGTCACACACACACACAAACCTGGAGTGATTTTCAAGCCACCGGATCTGGGACTTGAACCATAGTCAGCCATGGGGGAATCCAGTGATGTAACTGCTATGCAATCTGCTGGCCCCTGTTTCTGATCCTTTAATTCCATTTCAAGGATAAAGAGTAGGAGAGAGTTTCACAAACAAGGAACATTGTCTTTTTGGTGTATGTAGTGGAGTGCCTGATAATAAGCTGAATGGTGGAAAGGGCCATGCAAAAAAAAGTAGTGGGTGGTTAGAATAAAAGTTTTAAATTGGAAAGAATGTACATTCCAAGGTTGTTTTCTTGTGCAAACCATTGAAATACTTATTCCAAAAAAATTTGATGATGAATTAAGAGATTGCTTGAAAGCATTCCCTTTGATATGTTCTGGGTGCTTTTTATAATCTCTTGAATGTCTGGTACTTCTTTATGTTCCCCAAACTGTATTTTTACTATAAATGATTGTTATTAAAAGGGCCAGGTGCTGCCCAGAGGTGGTATTTTCTAGAGTGTACCAGAAAGAATTAATAAATACAATAGTCTGTGTCTTTTTCAAGTTTTATTTCTTTCAGGAATGTAAGAGACAGAGAGAGCACCCTCGGCAGGGTCTCTTGCTGTGCTGTCTCCCAGCCTCCCTGGCCAGCCAGGATCAGGGTGCATCCCCACCATACTGTAGCTGAACTGGCCGTGCGATCTTCCGTATGGATCCAGCATTGCTGGAGCAGTGTGTAGTGTCTCACCACTAAGCTGCCCATGGCCTTGACCAGAAGACATCCTGGCTGGTACATCCCACTGTGCTGGCCTACAACCACCAGCTGCTGCTCAGGGACTGCACTGCACTCAGTACACTGGCTCAGAATGTGTGTTTGCCTGGGCCCTGACACACTGCTGTTAGGACTTCAGTTAGAAGTCCATGTGTAAGATTCTCTCGTTGGAAATTCTACAGTAAAACTATGTAAGAAAATAACAACAAAATGCTAAACTAAAAAGCCACTTTAAACACTGCCAGTAATTGGGATTTGAAACTCCAGGCACGTGCGCATGCATGCCCAAAATCCTAAGAGGAGCATGGAGGGGAAGGGATTGCAGCATGGCCATCCTGCCTGGGGGAAGGGCGGAGTGGGTGATTTCTCACTTGCTGTCTCTCTGGCTCTCAGGTCTCTGGAAGTGCACACACCCTAGAGCAAACATCTCTCTTTAAAAACAACAACATGGGAACCAGCAGTTAGCATAATGGCTATGTCGCTGACTCCCACGTAGTTGACCGCAATTCGCGTCCTGGACCGTGGCTTAAAACCCACGCCGGGCGCGTGTGTGTGCGTGTCCAAGATCCGGAGAGGAGAAGGAGGAGAAGGGATTGCGGCGTGACCATCCCTCCTGGGGGGTGATTTCTCGCTTTCTGTCTCTATGTCTCTCTCTGTCTGTCTGGCGAGCGCACACTCCTTATAGCGAAAAACCTCTCAACAAAAAAAAAAAAAAAAACAGCATTCCAGTAATTTAGAGGGCAAGTATCTAAAATCTAAATACAGATATTCTTTCTTCATTAAACAATTAGTTTTATCATTGTTATTTCCTTTAAAGAAACAGGCTCTGTGTATTTCTTTTTTTAGCTGCAGATTTTAGAAATAAGATGTTAACTAACAGGTCGCCCGATGCTCTTCTCGTCTCTCTGTACTTCCTGTGCACTGGCAGGCATTGGGAAAGGATTTAAGGGGAGGAAGCTCTTGCTATCCAGAAATACGTGGCAGATTATTTTAATGTGAACAAAAGCACTCGCCTGTAGTCATCGTTTGGGAGATCCCTTCACCTTTGGTGTTGCCCATCACTGTTCTGGAGATGATCAGCCACCTCTGAGGCTTTAACCCTGCAATCGTGATGCTCTTTTGAGTTGCAGTCCTGCATTTCGGAGTGTCCTGTAAACATGGCCACATGGATGTCCCCCTGTGGCTCCTGTGCCTCTAAATCAGCGTCTTCCATTGCCTCTCCAGCCTCCCCACCCAAGCTTTGCCCTGCATCATCCTTCACTCCTCCCTCATCCTCCAGGATGGCTGGCACAGTGAGTTCTCATTCTCTGCCACCACTACCTTTTGTATTCTAGTATTAAGGCCTCTTGCTCTTCTTTCTCCTCCTACACACCTGTTTCAGGTCTTGGGTAACTTTCTGGTCTTAGCCACGATATTTCACCTCTAAGGCTGTTTTGTCATCTATAAATTAGGGCTTCTATTTATTTTCTGACCTTATAGGCAGAATCAGTGAGAGCTGACAAAGCAGCCACCAGGCCATGCATGAAAGCCGGCATGTGTTGGATAGGAGGCTTTGGTCTATAAGCCCTTCCCCCCGCACAGCTGGCTGAGATTGAAATGATCGTGTCTGCATGTGGACTTGGCTTTGGTGCTCATCCTGATGTCGCCCTTAAAGATGACTTCCACACTGGCTCTAAGTCCCAAGCCACTTATTAACCAAGTGACCTTTGCACCTTTCCAACCTGCCTAGGTCCCTGTTCTGATTTGTAAAATGATGTGATTATGTGTGTCTTACCGGTTACTTATAAAATTTGATAAAATGTATGAAAGTATTTTGAAAAAAAAAAGGATCAAACAGAATTACTGCAATTTATATCTTATGAAAACTTAGCATAGTGCCTTAGAAATCTTAATTTTTGTCCAATAGATAGTTTGAATTAATAAGGCCACTCTTGTTTAATCTTATATTTCTCTTTATTAAGCTTAATAGTGCCACAAAGAGAAAATCCCTAGTAAAGTATTTCAGTTATAATGTTGTACCTAGACCTCTGATTCATTCTGAGATACATTTTAAATTAGGGGTGAAAATTAGTTATAACATTGGATTCTTGTTAGACTGGTTTGTAAAATCATGAAAGTTTAAGAAGAGTACAACTCAGTAGAAGCATTAACTGTCAAAGGTGCTATGTTTCTGATTTAATTTCAGATGCACTTATTGCATGAACAGTTAGACTTTACCAGAATGTAACTGCCAGGGCTTGGGGTGTTAACAATGACAGAACAGCTCTTTCCCCTGAGAGCCATATAGTCTGAGTAGGCTCATGAAAGTGCAGTGAAATGTTGGCAGTGCCGTGCACAAGCAGACAGTCTGGTAGTGTGGCAAGGGGAAGGAACTGGTCAGGTGTCCCTCGGAGGGTCACAAGGTCCTTCACAGAGGAGGTGGAACAGTCAAGCTTAGGCTGTGAGGTCTATTCAGTGTCCAGGAGCTGCGAGGCTGGGCACCCATGGGAAGAGAAGAGATTTCAATGGGAAGGGACACAAAGCAGGGGCCCATTGGCGTGAGGAAGCTGTGTTGGTTCCTGCAAGGGGGGATGCTTCACCTGGGGCACGGTAGCACAAGGATGGTGGACAGAGAAACGGGAATGGCATTAAGACCTGTAAGCTTACAGGAGCGGTTGTCAAGGGCCAGAAGGGTCCTCTGAGAACCTGCTTGTGGGATGACATGAGGGACAACAGAGTCTAATGGCAGAGGGAAGGCTGCCGGCAGCACAGCCCTGATGCTGGGAGACAGGGTGCGTCCAGACACTTCCTTGTTGACAATAAACCCTTTCTTTTATCATTTCCACCAATCAGTTATGCCGTTTTCTGGTAGGCATTGTCATTCTTGTTATGAAAACTGCATGAGAGAGAATCAAAAGCCCTTTCAAGTGCAGTTATATTTATTACATTCAGCCTTAGCTGTATGGTCTGAAACACTAGCGCATTTGTGTTCCTTTGACTTGTCAGGGGAACATCAGGAAATACTAGGAAATGTAGCCAGAGATGCTCTTGAACCACTCCTTCTTAAGCTTGTATTTCTATTTCCTAGGCACAGCAGAGACACAAGAGGAAATCCCTGATAACGTACCTCTCAGCTACAGTTTTATACCTAGACCTTTTTTTTCTTTCTCTTTTGTAATTGAGATTTATTGATTTATTGGCTGTGTCAAGGATCAGTACAGACATTTCAGTTTGTACCCAGTTCTTAACATACGTACCACAAATTTAAAAAGCCAAGTATAGTGATTCTTTTTAAGTTATTCCAGTGACACTCCAGCTTCAAATTTGTGGCAAATTTTCCTTAAGGGGAAGAACCACTGTCTTCACATGTTGAAAGCTATTATGTAAGTCCCACCAAATCACAATTTAGTATCATACACACTACACACTTCAAATTTCCAATCTTTCACAGCACATTAACAAAATTATTAGGAAAACTGGACCACCACCACCAAAGATGTTACCGAGTGCACACAATTCTGACAGGGAGAGCAACAATCAAAGAGTGGTTGTCCTTAGGAAACAATACTAAACATAATAAAGTAATTTAAAATATTCAAGACACATTAAATGCATGACTGTGATTCCAAGCTGCCATTTAGTGTGCTTTGTATTTAGGATATAAAAACTACCCACCCGCCCCCACCTGTGGAATGTTAAGCTGACACGCAAGACAGTCAAAGCCTCCTGTAAGTCAACATCCCACTATTTTCTGGTTGTACCAAAAAATAAACCACCAGTAAATGATTTCACCTCTTAAAAAAAGCATTTACACTTAAAAAATGGGATGAGGTGGGATTCTCTCCTTAAAAATGTTTCTAAAGCTACTAAAAAACTTGTTTACAAAATAGTTGATAAAAATATTCCTCTGGATGTACAAGAAGGGAGACAGGGGCCATTGATAAGACATGATATTGACATTACTCAGACTTGACTTCTTTTTCGCCTGCTTCATCAGGACTCTCCTCATTTTTAGTTTCTCCATTTCCTGCAGGTAAATCTTTTTGTTTTTTTTTGGGAGAGATTTTCACTGTAGGGCGCGTGCGCTCGCCAGACAGACAGAGAGAGACATAGAGACAGAAAGCGAGAAATCGCCCCGCAGGGGGGATGGTCACGCCGCAATCCCTTCTCCTCCATTCTCCTCTCGGGATCTTGGGCATGCACGCACACGCGCCCGGCGTGAGTTTTAAGCCACCGGGTCCGGGACACGAACCGCGGTCGACTATGTGGGAGTCCAGCGACATAGCCATTACGCTAACTGCTGGTTCCCCAGGTAAATCTTTTTTAGTGTCTTGGTTGGCCGCTTCAGCCTGTTTCCCCTTTGCTCCCCTTTTCCCTTTTGTTTGCATTCTTTTGTCTGAGGATTTATCTTGTCTGAAGATTTATTCTTCCCTCCGCCTTTTTTGACTACATCTCCACTTTCACAGGAGCAGGTTTAGCAGACAGCCTCGCCAACCTCCTCTTGGGCTCTTCCTTGGCTGCCCCCTTGGCTGAGCTGACCTTCCTCTTGGGCATGTTGGCTGCGGACAGGGTGCGTGCTGGGTGCCTGATGAGGCCGCGGTGTGCCTAGTGCCTTTGCGGAGCGAGTGGATAAATCCTACCGCTCCTCCTGCCACCCAAGCTGCTGGAACTCCATACCTAGATCTTTGATTCATTTTGAGATATCTGTTAAAATAGAGAGCTTCCCCTCTTTGACCCAATGATCCAAAACCTTGTCAGAGACCGTAATGGGAAAGCGGCCTGCCTGGTTCCCCCTGGTCTTCTATGTGTTGAGCTTGAGTTTTCAGTTGTGGTCTCCAAGTCTTAAAATATTGGCCATCATTCTCCATTGGGATCTTCTGAATTCTTTGAGAATAGCATGTGACTTAGGACCAGCAGTTAGCGTAATGGCTTTGTCACTGGACTCCCATGTAGTCGACTGAGGTTCAAGTCTCAGACCTGGTGGCTTAAACTCACGCCAGGCGTGTGTGTGTGTGTGTGTGCGCCCAAGATCCCAACAGGAGAATGGAGGAGAATGGAGGAGAAGGGATTGTGGTGTGGCCATCCCCCTGGGGGATGATTTCTCACTTTCTGTCTCTCTGTCTCTGTCTGTCTTTCCGGCGAGCACATTTGCCGTGTAGCAGAAACCTCTTAAAAAAAAAAAAAAACAGAATGGCATGTGGCTTATGACCCATCTGCTGCAGTGTTGTATGGCCCTGTGGCACAGTGCTGCTGTTTAGTGTGGCTGCGGGACCTTGGTCCAGGTTGTTCAGCCACGTGCCACCCATTGCAACATACCCAGGCCTGTCCTCAGAACCTCTTATGTGCCTTGTACTCGGTGAAAAGCCTTGGAGAGAGGGGTCGGAGTGCTCACACATCTGGACTGTTTCTAACTTAACAGTTCTGCACGTCGTTTAATCACACATGAAGGAATTGATTGTAGCTTTGCTTGCACAACTGAAATGCTAATATACACTAATGACAAGCTGAAAAATGCGAATGTCCCGATCCTAAGATTTTTCTTTTTCTTTTTTTTTTTTGGAGAGGTTTTAGCAATAGGACACGTGCACACACCAGAAAGATACAGAGAGACAGAAAATGAGAAATCACCCCCCAGGAGGAATGAACACGCCACAATCCTTTATCCTCTATTTTCCTCTTGGGATCTTGGGCACACACGCACAGGTGCCTGGCGTGAGTTCAAGCCACCAGGTCCAGGACTCAAACCACAGTCAACCACATGAGAGTCCAGCGATGTAGCCATTATGCCAACTGCTGGTTCCAATATCCTAAGCTAGCCTGTAAACTGTAAGGACATTCCTGAGGGTTGCCAGCATGGTACCACAATATAATAAGGAATAGATATTTGGCCTTGGCCTGTTGCCCAACGCCCAGCTCTTAAAACCCTTGGAATTGCAGAGTAGTAAGAGTGTCTTATACACTAATGAGATTACTGGTGGCTGGGCCTTCTAGATAGTGTCAGGATGCGGTCTGCTCACCAGAAAGGCCAAGGCATGGTTCAAGGGGGTGAGCCTTTCAGCCCTACTTCCCAGCCTCTGGAGGGGGAAGGGCTGAAGGTTGAGTCGATCACTAATGACCAATGATTTAATCAGTCATGCCTTCATATTGAAACCTCAAAAACCCAGATGGACAGAGTTTGGGGAGCTTCTGAATTGCTGAACATTGGGAAGTTTCTGGAGGGGAGTGCTCCCTCAGAGGGCATGGAAACTCTTGCTCTTTCTCCTATTCTTTGCCCTGTGCATCTTTTCTATCTGGGGTTCATCTGTATTTTTTTTCTTTATGAGAGACTTTTTTTTTTTGCTATAGGGTGCATGTGCTCCTCAGAGAGACAGAAAACAAGAAATCACCACCCCTAGGGGGGATGGCTACACTACAATCCCTTCTACTCCATTCTCTTCCTGGGATCTTGGATCATGTGCCTGGCATGAATTTGAAGCTACTGGGTCTGGGATTTGAACACTGGTCAGCCATATGAGAGTCTAGTGACATGACTACTATGCGATCTGCTGGTCCCTCATCTGTAATTTTTGTAGTAAAGATACTACAAAATCTGAGTAAATGTAAGGTGTGTGTGCTTGCCAGAGAGACACACACAGGGAGAGAGAGACAGAGGGAAAGTAGTAATCTCCTCCCAGGGGGATGGTCATGTTACAATCCCTTCTCTTCCATTTTCCTCCTGGGATTTGGGACATGCACACATACCCAAAATTGCCCTCACTGGTGAGATTTTCAAGCCATTAGGACCAGGACTCAAACCACAGTCAGCCTTATTGGAGTCTAGTGTCTTAACCACTACTAGCCCCAATTTTAGTTTTAAATAATTATTTAATTTTATTTATTATTATTATTTTAAAATTTTTGCTACAGGGCATGTGTGTTCACCAGAGAGAGAGACAAGAGAGAGAAAGAAAGCTGCCAGGTCCGGGACTCGAACCACAGTCAGTCATGTGGGAATCCAGCACCTTAACTACCATACTACTGGCTGGCCCCCACCCTGTTTTTTTAAGGTAAGGATACTGTGATGCTACCAAATGGTGATGCTAGATGATTCCCAAATGGCTCACTAAAAGGTGAGCAACAGTTGTCAATGCAACAAAGGAGGAAAACGGAGTTTAGGAATTTCTTGGAGATATTTTACTTGGATGTGAGAGAACTATAGATAGAAAGGAAGCATGTTAGATATAAGAACTTAGCATGAACTAGAATAGTCAGTTTTATCCAATGCACAATTGATTTATTTATTCTAATAAATACATAGGGCTGATTCTGAATCAATGTTGCCTATTTAATCTAGATTCCTAAAAGTATATTTTAAAGTGGCCAAAAAACTTCTTTTGCAGTTGTCTTCATGGGAAAATAAGGGAATTGCTTTTTATTCAAAATTGCTTTTTATTTTGGCATAGGTAATATACATGTAATGGATGCTTAATCAAAATTAATTATTTGCCTATCAAGCTAGTCATAGGTTTATGGGTTTTTTAATTCTTGATAGGGGAGGAGAGAAAGAGACTGATCGACCAGAGACTGATCGACTGCAGGGCTATGTCATGCCATGGTCACCTTCTTCTAGTTCGTCAGCCCTCCAGGATCTTGGACATGTGCCCTGGGAGTTTTCACATCTACAAGGCCAGAGACTCTGAATGGCATGTGCCTTTCTATTCTGTAGTCTAGTACGCTACTGACTACCACAGAGGCTGGGTCTATGATGGCTTTTGCTATTATGAAATAGGATAAAACTTTAATCTGTCCCTTATTGCCATGGAAAGTTTTAAAAGGCAAAAATTTTAAATGGATAATTGTGCTGACAGTTGAACAAAATAAATGCACTTTTTTTCCTGAGTAATATTTTACTTTTAGAAAGTAATAAGGTATCATGGTACTAGAGAACTGTAAAAATGGCCATTTGGGCTGAATCCCAGTGTAAAGCAGTCTTAATCATAGATAGGGAAATTACGATTACTTGTAATCTTATTTATTATTATTTTTTAGCAGAACATAACTCTCTTACTGTAAATTATAAATGTATTGAGGAAATGAGAAAGACAGCAAAATGATAGGTATTCAGTATACTCTTTCTTTTTTTTTTTTTTTTTTTTTATAAGATTTTTGTTATAGGGCCTTTTCTTTTTTTTTTTTTTTAATAAGATTTTTGTTATAGGGCCCGTGCTCTTGCCAGAGACAGAGAAAAGAAAGTGAGAAATCAACCCCAGGGGTGATGGCCATGTTTCAGTCTCTTCTCCATTCTCCTCTAGCGATTTTGGGCATGCATGCTCACGTGGTGTGATTTTCAAGCTGTTGGTTCAGGACTTGAACTGCTGTCAGTCATGGGAATCTAGCGCCTTAACCATCCGGCCACCTCCTGGCCCCAGTACACTGATTTTTAGCATTAAAAACATTGAGAATTTGAGTCAGCAGTTGGTATGTAGTTAAGGTGTTGGATCCCACATGGCTGACTCCATGGTTCAAGTGCCGGACCTGCCACAGGACATGCATCCATGCCCAAAATCCCAAGAGAATGGAAGAGAAAGGATTGAGTATGGCCACCCCGCTGAGAGGTGATTTTTCACTTTCCTTCTTTCTCTCTCTCTTCCTTTCTTCTCTCCATTGAGTACATGAGGCCTATGGCAACAATTTAGAAAAAAGAAATGCTGAGAATTACAGTGCATAACCCTTTGATCCAGCAGGTGTGTTTCTAGGTGCATTCTATAGAGCTATCTAGTACTTCCTTTTTGTAATATTTTATATTTTAAACTTTGTTATTATAAAATGACATTTATATTAAAACCTGCCTAAACACATAATTTTGTTTACCATGCCCAAATTATAATATGAAAAAAATAAAAGGAAATTAGCTGACAGTAAAATATCTCATTATGCCAGTGTTTGGGTATGACTGCAGCAGAAGCCATAAGTCAGTTATTTGTACTTTCTGATAACAGATGTCTGAATTTAAGAGAATATTATTAGAAGCTATTTCATTAAAAAAAAAAAAGTACACAAAAGAAGAGGTGGCTACTATATAAAAATCTGTTAGGCTAGGTGAAAACAGGCCAGTCATTTGTTTGTGATAAGATAAAAATAAATAACCTTTAACTAAAGTTGTTGTAACATGCTGTTCATTATGACTGTCATTTAGAGAAAATGAGAAATCTTCCTCATTTCCAGTACAATGTCAGAATAAGTGCCTTGGTCATGACAGGGTCAGGGGAATGACAAAATGTCACAGAAAAAATAGCGCTTCTCACACTCCTCCCACTAATATCTAGGCATGCATTCAGCCTAGAACATAAAAAAGGTTTTAGAGATCCCTATATGATAGGCAATGGAAAATGATGGATCCAAAAGAAAAAGAAAAATTAACATTAGAGTTTAATAGTGCACCAGGATGGTAAAGGTACAAGGAAACAGGTGTTTGCATATGTTTCATGCCATGAGTAATAATTTAACAAATTTACTTTTAAAATTTGGGACCAGCAGATGGCGTAATGGCTATGTCGCTGAACTACCATGTTAATTGACCGCGATTCAAGTCCTGGACCCAGTACCTTACACTCATGCCAGCGGCATGTGTGTACGTGCCCAAGATCCTGAGAGGAGAATGGAGGAGAAGAGATTGTGGTGTGGCCATCCACCCCGGGGAGTGATTTCTTGCTTTCTGTCTCTCTGTCTCTTTGGCGAGTGCACACGCCCTATAGCAAAAACCTTTCCAAAAAAAAAAAAGATTAATAATTTAATTTTTAATGTTAAGATTTTTATCCTACAGCTATTCTTGCACATGTGCAGAATGATGTACGTATGAGGCTTTTTGTTGCCACATTATTTGTGATAGCAATAGATTAGAAGCAAGACACAGATGCCCATTAGTAGGTGAATAGTTAAATTATGCACGTGTATTTAGTGGTATGCTATGCAGCTATAATGGGGGAGGAGGTTATGAACAGATACGGAAATATCTTCAGGTTATATCCTAACAAAAACCAAGGGGGAATGAATGTATTTGTTTACATAAATGCATTTTTAAAAGACTCTGGGTAAACAAACCCCTAACTATTACTTACTATGTGAAAGAACACAGGGCTGGGAGAGCTTTTCTTTTTTTTTTCTTTTTTTTTTTCTTTTTTTTTTCTTTCTTTTTTGGAGAGGTTTTTCACTGAAGGGCGCGTGCGCTCACCAGGTAGACAGAGAGAGACATAGAGACAGAAAGCGAGAAATCACCCCCCAGGGGGGATGGCCA
>NW_006209345.1:264030-265154 GCF_000334495.1 Tupaia belangeri chinensis | reverse complement strand
GAGGTGGCTACTATATAAAAATCTGTTAGGCTAGGTGAAAACAGGCCAGTCATTTGTTTGTGATAAGATAAAAATACCTTACCTTTAACTAAAGTTGTTGTAACATGCTGTTCATTATGACTGTCATTTAGAGAAAATGAGAAATCTTCCTCATTTCCAGTGTCAGAATAAGTGCCTTGGTCATGACAGGGTCAGGGGAATGACAAAATGTCACAGAAAAAATAGCGCTTCTCACACTCCTCCCACTAATATCTAGGCATGCATTCAGCCTAGAACATAAAAAAGGTTTTAGAGATCCCTATATGATAGGCAATGGAAAATGATGGATCCAAAAGAAAAAGAAAAATTAACATTAGAGTTTAATAGTGCACCAGGATGGTAAAGGTACAAGGAAACAGGTGTTTGCATATGTTTCATGCCATGAGTAATAATTTAACAAATTTACTTTTAAAATTTGGGACCAGCAGATGGCGTAATGGCTATGTCGCTGAACTACCATGTTAATTGACCGCGATTCAAGTCCTGGACCCAGTACCTTACACTCATGCCAGCGGCATGTGTGTACGTGCCCAAGATCCTGAGAGGAGAATGGAGGAGAAGAGATTGTGGTGTGGCCATCCACCCCGGGGAGTGATTTCTTGCTTTCTGTCTCTCTGTCTCTTTGGCGAGTGCACACGCCCTATAGCAAAAACCTTTCCAAAAAAAAAAAAGATTAATAATTTAATTTTTAATGTTAAGATTTTTATCCTACAGCTATTCTTGCACATGTGCAGAATGATGTACGTATGAGGCTTTTTGTTGCCACATTATTTGTGATAGCAATAGATTAGAAGCAAGACACAGATGCCCATTAGTAGGTGAATAGTTAAATTATGCACGTGTATTTAGTGGTATGCTATGCAGCTATAATGGGGGAGGAGGTTATGAACAGATACGGAAATATCTTCAGGTTATATCTTAACAAAAACCAAGGGGGAATGAATGTATTTGTTTACATAAATGCATTTTTAAGACTCTGGGTAAACAAACCCCTAACTATTACTTACTATGTGAAAGAACACAGGGCTGGGAGAGCTTTTCTTTTTTTTTTCTTTTTTTTTTTCTTTTTTTTTTCTTTTTTTTTT
>NW_006209345.1:262500-263983 GCF_000334495.1 Tupaia belangeri chinensis | reverse complement strand
CATAGAGACAGAAAGCGAGAAATCACCCCCCAGGGGGGATGGCCACGCCGCAATCCCTTCTCCTCCATTCTCCTCTCGGGATCTTGGGTTCAGTGGTTTGGTACTGTGCACTAGGAGCTGGATTCCACATACCTGACCCTGACCATGATTCAAGTCCTGGCCCAGTGATTTTGAAGAATATGCCAGGCATGTGTATATGGATGCCCAAAATCCTGATAGGATGGAGAAATGGAGGAAAAAGCATTGTGGCTTGACCACATCCCATTGAGGAGTATTCTCTCTATCTCATCCCAATGCCAAGATTCAAACTACACAACCAGCATGTGAGGGCCTTTTCCCTTAACCACTAGGTCATAGGGCCAGGGTTTACATGTCTTTAAACCTAAGACTGGTACAGGACCAGCAGTTAGCGTAATGGCTATGTCTCTGGACTCCCATGTGCTCGACCGTGGTTCAAGTCCTAGCCCCGGCAGCTTAAACTCACGCCGGGCACGTGTGCGTGCCTGCCCAAGATCCCGAGAGGAGAATGGAGGAGAAGGGATTGTGGCATGGCCATCCCCCCAGGGGGTGATTTCTCACTTTCTCTCTCTGTCTTTCTGATGAGCGCACGCGCCCTATAGCAAAAACCTCTAAAAAAAGAAACAACCTAAGACTGGGACAGTTTTTGCTGATTGGAAATAATGCCAATTTGGGAAGTTGTTTTGTTCTTTTAAAGAATTAGTTATTTACTTTTACTACTACTACTTATTATTATTATTCTAATTTGCTATAGGACATGTGTACTCACCAGAGAGAAAAAGTGAGAAAGCAAGCTGCCAGATCTGGGCTCAAACCATGGTTGACCATGTGGGAGTCCAGCACCTTAACCACCATGCCACCCACTGGCCACATGAAGTCAGTTTTTTTGTTTTTTTGTTTTTTTAAGAGAGAGAGATTTTTGCTATATGGCACATGCACTCTCTGGAAAGACAAAGAGAGATGGAAAGCAAGAAGTCACACCAGCCCCCACCCCCAGGGTGATGGTCGTGCCACAATCCCCTCTCCTCAATTCTTCTCTTAGAATTTGGGGCATGACCAAGATCCCAAGAGGAGAATGGAGGAGAAGGGATATAAAAGAATTTGGGGCATGAATGCACACATGCCCTGCGTGAGTTTCAAGCTTCCAGGTCCAGGACTCGAACTGCGGTCGGCCATTTGTGAGTTCAGTGACATAACCATTACACCATCTGTTGGGCCCCGGAAATCTGTTTTTCAAAATGAGTTTTTTAAGTGCTCATTTCCAATTGCCAAAAATTAAACCCCTTTTCTATTTCTTTACAGTCTGTCTCTGGTCTAAGACAGACTCTTTGCCTCCAGTGAAATTTTTTTCTTCTCCAGTTTTAAATTGTGGTAAAATACACATAGCATAAAATTTTCCATCTTAAGCTTTTTTTTTTTTTTAAGAGTTTTTTTTTTTTTTTTTTTTTTTTTTGTTATAGGGCAA
>NW_006209345.1:253576-262423 GCF_000334495.1 Tupaia belangeri chinensis | reverse complement strand
TTGCTATAGGGCACGTGTGCTCATCAGACAGACAGAGACAGAAAGTGAGAAATCACCCCCCAGGGGGGATGGCCACGCCGCAGTCCCTTTTCCATTCTCCTCTCGACATCTTGGGCACGCACGCATACGTGCCTGGCGTGAAATTTAAGCCATCGGGTCCAGGAAGTGAACCACGGTCGACTACGTGGAAGTCCAGCGACATAGCCATTACGCTAACTGCTGGTCCCCGCCCCATCTTAACCTTTTTTTTAAAAAAAATGGTTTTTGCCTTAGGGCATGTGCGCTCCCAGAGAGAAAGAGACAGAGACAGTGAAAGGGAAAGTGAGAAATAACCTCCCAGTGGGGATGGCCACGCTGCAATCACTTCTTCACCATTCTCCTCTTGGGATCTTGGCACGCATGGACAAGAACCCTACCATGTGGGAGTCCAGTGATATTACCATCATGCCATCTGCTGGCCCCTCTTAACCATTTTTAAGTGTATGACTTAGTGGCATTAAGTATATTCACATTGTTGTACAGCTATTGCCACCACCCATCTCTAGAACTTTCCATCTTCTCAAACTGAAACTCTGTCCTCATTAAACACTAACACCCCATACCCTCCCACAGCCACTGGCACCCACCATTCTACTTCTAAGTATGCATTTGACGACTCTAGGGACCTCAGTTAAGTAGAATCACAGTTTTTGTCTTTTCGTGACTAGTGCTTTTCATCTAGTGAGGTGTCCTTGATGTCTACTCATGCTGTAGCACCTGTCAGAATTTCCTTCCTTTTTGTGGGTGAATAATATTCCATCTTGTGGTTTTACTCCTGTTATAACAAAAATTAGTGACATAGGAAAAAGTAGTTTAAAAGCAAACAGCTGTTAGAGGAGATTATAGAGATTATACATAAAAATATATAAAATAAAGCTATTGGTGGAGATTACAGAGAATGAGAAATGTAGACATGTAACATATTATGACCAAGTTAAAAAAAAAAATGGAAAGAGGAAAGGAGCAGGGACAGGGACTCATGTGAGGGTGCAGGGGGGAGGGTGCCTCTTTTCCACCCAGGGAGCTGCTATGAACCTTGGAAGAGAGAAAAAGCTTATGGCCTTTGGAGGTAAATGTTGCATGTGTTCTGATCCGTAGGATCTAATTTAAAATTGGCCCAATACGGATTTTGATCAGAAAGGTCTGGTTTTCTAAACCGTACCTGTTATCCAGATCTGAGCCTTTTATTTAGAAATGATAAGTACTGGTATTTTCGAGCATCATACAAAATCAAGCTCTTGAACTGATTCTAGTAGTAATGTTATTTTCCCTCTTTTTAGCCATAGTAGATAATGTCAAGTGGGAATAATTGACATTATTTGCATTACTCTTGACTTATATTTTAAAATCAAGGTCCAGCCAGTGATGTGGTAAAATGACTAGATCCCACATGGCTGACTATGTAGTTTGAATACTGGACCTGGTGCCTGAAGAACATGGCAGGCTCATGTGCTCGTGTGCTTAAATCCCCTGAGGAGAATAAGGGATTGCAGTGGGGTCATCCCATCTGGGAGGTGCTTTCTCTTTCTCTCTCCAGTGAGCTCAGGAGCCTTATAGCAAATTAAAAAAGAAAAAATTCCAGTAATGATTATATCATTCTGCTTCTGAAGATATTTAGTAAATAGACTGTTACCTTAAACTTCTAGTGTATTTGGCTTACAATATCTTGTAAATTAACATTTTTTCTAAAAAAGGAATGTACACTGACAGGTTCTTATGATGGTAATAAAGTATATTATTTGTTGTACATATTTGAGGTTTATACCAATTTTTTTCTGCAGTAATAAGTACAAACATGGTGTGCATGGAAGCATGTCTTAGGAATCTTAAACTTTGGAATTTCCTGTCTAATGTTTATCTGAACTTCTCAGTTTAAATTTACTTTGATATGTTTTTAGTTGTTGAATTTTTTCGAGCAAAGAGAAGGTTTTCCTTTGAGTAATATAATTGTCAAGTCTATATATATATTTTTTTTTTTTTGGAGAGGTTTTTTTTGCTATAGGGTGCGTGCGCTTGCCAGACAGACAGAGAGAGACATAGAGACAGAAAGCGAGAAATCACCCCCCAGGGGGGATGGTCACGCCGCAATCCCTTCTCCTCCATTCTCCTCTCGGGATCTTGGGCACGCACACGCACGCACACGCGCCCAAGTCTATATATTTTTCTCCCATAGCAGGAGCATTATATCATAGAATGATTTTGGCTGTTGAATTTATTGGGGCCGTTAATAGTTATATCTAACCAAAATATTAGGAATTGAATATTTTCTCTTCGGTTTTAAAAGGCAGATCTAAAGCCACTAGGTAAATGGAGACAGTGTGGGGATCTTAGGAAAATCTAAAGTGAACTAGGCAAAACAGGTAGAGGCTTCTGGTGATGAAAGAATTAAAGAAAAAGTGAGATGATGAGATTAAAAAATGAATTTAATGTGCGTGAAAGTGGGGCCAGAGGGTGGTCCTTCCTATTCCCCAAATAGAAAAAAGTCTGCGTGGTGACCAGCGCCTTGTAATTAGTGTGTAGTCTGAGCCTTGAAGCACTCTTCTTCCAGCCTCTGCCTCCTGTGGCGCAGTGACTACGTAGGCCTTGGCAGGCAGTAAGATCGTTTGTAATAGACAGATAGTCTTTTATACATGAAGCAGCTGAGATTCCACTGTACCTGCGGTCCCTGGATCCTGCCACCTCATTGTGGCTATTCACCCATCTCATGTGTCCCTCTTCCTTGTCTACCTGAAATCCTGTGGTCCCTCGTTATCATCACAGTGCTGCATGCTCTTCAGCTCCCTCTCTCTTTCTCTTTATTGCACTTACCTGGCAGCAGCCCGCATTCCATAGAATCCATTCTGCATTCCCATTCATGGCCACTGACTCCTGGGGCCCAGCAGTCCTGTTACTGGGATCCTCCATCCCTCTCTTCCACATGGCATACTACCCTCCTTCATCTCTCTTTCCATCCCCTGAAATAGATCACACCTGGTGACATGGCGTCTTTTTTTTTTTTTTTTTTTCTTCAGTGAAATGGAAAGAAATCGTGCCCATGTAGTTTCCTTCTTTCCTTTTACTGCAGGTGAACTGTGCACCCCACCCCATCCCCCGTCCCGGAAAAGGTCAATCTCTCATAGCTACTGGACCCTGCCTGCTGTCTGCTACTCTACCTTGCTACTCTGTCAGTTCCCTCCCCTAGACTCTTGCTATCTGCATGCCAATATCTGCCTCAGCCCACAGAAGGTCTTTGATGACCTTCTCTAGCCACTGCCCTTTTCCCCTATACTGTGGAGTTCCTTGGAAGAACTTTCTGTACTACCTGCTTTACTTCCTCTCCACCCAGTTCACTATTGAATTCAGTCCAGTTGGACTTTCAGCCATGCTGCTGAGCCAAACTGCTATTGTCACAGTCCCATTGACCTCCATTTCAGCAGGTCCAGCCATCAGTGAGCATCCAGCATCAAGTCATCCTCTTTGGAACACTTCAGAGATCTCTTTCCTGCTTTTCCTCCTGACTCACTGACTGTTCCCAGATTCCTTTGCTGATTATCTTCTGTGTTAGATCGTCAAACGGCTTGACTCTCACTCTTCCCATCTGTACTCGCCTTTTGACTCGCATGGAACAAAATAGGTGTTTCTCACTCCCACACTCCCAAGAACTGCAGGCTGGGAATTACAGCTCTCTACTTGACATTGCCACTTGAATGTCTAACAGTCCTCTAAAATTTAGCATGTTCAGGGCTGAACTTTTTGATCTTCATCTTAAAAAGCATTCTTCTCTCAGATGGAAATGATTCTAACCTTCACTTACTCCTTCCAGAATTCCTTGACCCTTTCTTTTCCTCAGATCTCTTTGACAGTAGATTGTACTGGCTCTGCTTAAGACAGATCTCGAATTCCTCTATCTCACCACCTGTATGTAGTGCAAGCACTCTGGTCCTGCCTGCAGAATTGAAATAATTTCTCTATTGGTCTCCCCACTCTGCCCTTACCATCATCTAGGTTCTGTGACATCCAGGGAAATCCTTTTAAAACTGATGGAGGGCTCACTCCATAGCACAGTGTTAATGTGCTACTGGAGAGAAGCTGAATCTCATGTGGCAACTGCAGCTTCTTTTTTGAGGGGGCAGAGGGGAGGTTTTTGCTACAGGGTGCGTACGCTTACTAGAAAGAGAGAAACAGAAAGCAAGAAATCACCCCCGGGGTGGGGGTGGCCACACCGCAATCCCTTCTCCATTCTTCTTTTGGGATCTTGGTCATGCATGCACATGCACCCGGCATGAGTTTAAGCCACTGGGTCTTGGACTAAAATCGTGGTCTACCATAAGGGGGTACAACGACACAGCCATTATGCCAACTGCTGGTCCCAGCGACTGCAGCTTCTTAGCAGCCAGCCTAACACCCTGGGCATGCTTGCAAATGCCCAAAGATCCAGTGGGCTAGAGGATTAGAGGAAGAGGATCATGGTGTGACTAGACTCTGTGGAAAGTGTTTCTCTCTCTGTCGTGCAAGTGCATGTTTTCTATCACAAATTTAAAAAAATGATGAACGTGCAGCACCTGGCACTTGATGGATACTAGTGTTTAGGCTTGAGAATTCTTTCTTACTCTCCTCTCTGATGTGGATCTTAATTCAGAATCTTTGCTTTAGAAGCATAACTGGTTTTTTATCTTCCTCTCTTCTTCCAGCTGAGCTTTAGCACTGCTCCTAGGGGCCTCTCATTTATCCAGCAAACCAGTTTTGAGCACATTTCTTGTGCAGTTTTGCTCACTCCTTGTTCAAAGCCTTCAAAGTCCATAGATGACTTCTAGAACCTTCGAGATGAAATCTGACTCACTGTGGTATGCAGGGGCCTTTTTGACCCAGTCCCTGTTCCTTCCAGCCTCACCATGGTTTTCCATATATATATACTTCCTGCGCCTTTCCCCAAGGAAGCCCTTCTTACTTGTCAGATACTTCATGCTTTTGTGAGAGGCTCTTGCTGACAGATGGCTTGTTCACAGTTCAGCTCGGGTGCCATCTCTGTCAGCAAACACAGGAGGTGGAAAGCAAGTCTACCTCCCATTACTGCTGGCTCCCACTCAACTTCCATGGTCACCTGGGCATCTTTCACTGAGAGCACTGACCACGTGGGGTTATTGCAGCTTGTCTGTCTGCTCTGGGGAGTATCCTAAGGAGTAGACTTCTCTGGCATCCCGCAGCTGGCACCGACTGTACTCACACCTATTTCTTAAATTACTTACGATGTCCAAGCAATATGGAAGCACACACATGCTTTGGTGCACCTCTCCTTCAAACAGAGCAGTGAAAACGTTAAAATTAAGTAGAGAAACAATCCAAAAAGCATAGCAGGCCCTCAAATGAGATCAGTACCCTTCAGAACAAAAACATACTAGAAACCTAGTGTGATGAATGTAAGAGTCCGCTGACCTGTTTGAGTTTCAGGGTCTAAGCAGGCGTTGTCAGTAGGACACATGGTTCCTACAGGGTTAAGGTAATAGAAACTGGGGACCAACAGATGGCATAGCAGTTACGTCACTAGACTCTCACATGGAGACCATGGTTTGAGTCACAAACCCAATGGCTTCAAAATCATACTGGGTGCATGTGTGTGTGTGCCCAAGATCCCGGGAGGAGAAAGGAGAAGGGACTGCAGCATGGCCATCTCCCCTGAGGGATAATTTCTTGCTTTCTATCTCTCTGGCAAGCACAAAATAAAAAATCTCTCTTTTAAAAAAATAGAATAATAGAGACTGATGTATAGAGTGGAATTGGAATTTGATCTAGATTCACTTTTTTAAACTGGAGTTACAGGCTGGTAGGTGGTATGGTTGTTAAGGCATTGGAATCCCACATAGCTGATCATGATTCGAGTCCCAGACCTGGAGACTTACTTTCTCACTTTCCCTTGCTCTCTCTCTCTCTGGTCAAATTAAAAAATAATAATGACAAACAAAATTAAATAAATGAAATAATTATTTTTAAAAAACTGGGGTTAAGGACCAGCAGTTAGCGTAATGGCTATGTCGCTGGACTCCCACGTAGTCGACCGTGGTTCATGTCCTGGACTTAGAACTCACGCCGGGCGCGTGTGCATGCATGCCCAAGATCCCAAGAGGAGAATAAAGGAGAAGGGATTGTGGCGTGGCCATTCCCTCTGGGGGGTGATTTCTCACTTTCTGTCTCTCTGTCTCTGTCTGTCTGTCTGGCGAGCGCATGCACCCTATAGCAAAAACCTCTCCAAAAAAAAAAAAAACTGGGGTTAGATAAGATTTCTCTATAGAAGGCCACTCTCCCCTATACAGATTGAGAAGTCATGGTCTTAAGGAAGGTGAAGAAAAGACCTGGGTGAATCACACTAATAGATGGCTCTCTAACAGGCTCTGCTCTGTCTGTGACACAGCTATGCAGCAGGAACCCTAGATCACCCTGAAAATGTAGGTCTGCACTGAGGCCTTGAAAGGCTCCAAGGCTCCAACCATAGAACTCTCTCTGAAAATCTAAAGTTAAAACCCTAATCTCCATCATCATTGTATTAGAAGGGGGTGCTATTAAGATGTGATTAGATCATGAGGGTAGGGCCCCCACGAATGAGATTAAGGCCCTTATGAAAGGAACACCAGAAAGGTCCCACTTCTCCTACATGGTAGTGATAGGAGAGAAAAAATGGTGGTTATTGAATCAGGAAGTGGGCCCTCACTAGACACAGAATTTGCAGGTACCTTAATTTTGGACTTCCAGCCTCTAGAACAGTGAGAAATGAGTTTCTGTTGTTCATAAGCCACCCACCCTCTGTTAGTTTACAGAGAAGCTTTCTTCTCTCTCTGAGACTGTGCTAGTATTCTAGCCAAAAAGAAAAAAAGGAGAGAGAGAAAGCGAGAGAATAACTGTCAGCCAGGATGCTAGATTCTGGATTGGGCAGAGTGAAAGGATTAGTGAATTCGCTGTTATTTCCCCAAACTGGCCCAGATTACAGCACAAGGGAGACAGAGTGATGAAATACAAGTTGGCCAAACTGGCCCAGATTGCAGCACAAGGGAGACAGAGTGATGAAATACAAGTTAAAGGCCCTGTTATTCAGGCAAATCTGGAGCCAGCTCTACCCTGGACACAGCAGTTATGTGAATAGTGATTGCCTTTTCATTTAGGCGAATTTGATTTTTTTCTCTATCTGCAGTAGCATCTTTTCTGATATAAGATCCTATGAATGAGGCCATATTCCTTCATATTAGGCTTTAGGTGATATGACAGTCACCTAAGGTGAATTGTCAGAGGATCTGTAAGTCAGGGTTTTTGATCTCTGAGATTGGCACAAGGAATCTCTGCAACTCAGGAAAGCAAAGGAACTTGATGGAGGACGTGAAAGGAGAGAGTGTCTACTTGGTGGCCTTGCTCTGCCTCCTGCCCGCTACTTAGCCAGGAAGGCCACTTCTGAATGCTGCCTGTTAGGGCTCTGACAATATTTCAGCATGTGACGGAGTCTTGATAAGACACATTGGGTGATTTTTATCTCGTGTTACTGGAATTCTGATAGCAGGCATGCATTGAAATGACTGCATTGGTGGGTTGTGCTTCAGCTAATTTTATCCTCCCAGGAGCAGCCTTGTCGCTGAACGGCACTGTGTGGTTTATTTACTTTATGTTTATGTGGAGTAAAATATGCATAACATGAAATTTACCAATGTAACCAATTTAGTGACTGGCTGGATTAGTTTTGGGAAATCTGCCCAGCACTGTGGTTAGCCTCTGATGCTGCTTGTAAGCCAGGCATGGCTTCGGGTATGCCACAGTCACCTGTGTTGTGATTCTCTCCCACCCCTCCTCTGATCACACCCCTCGTAAACCTCACTAATTGTTCCATTGTTTTCAACAGTGCCCTGGGGTAGTTATAAACTGATTTGGTCAAATTGTGACTTCTTTGAAAGAATGGTTTCTGTGGTCAGGGTTTGAAATTTTTCCCCAGGAAAGCTGCTCCTAGCCTCCTTATTTCCACTTCTCTCCAGCCACCTGGCCAGGGGCAGTCTAGTCCTCATCTTCATTAAACCCATGAGCCTCCTCCCACTTGCCTTTCCCCATGAGCTGCACTGTTGTTGAAAGCACTCTTAGCTTTAAACTCTACCAAACTCTGTTGCAAACAAAAGTTAGTTTCTGTTGGTAAGAGTTTAGAGCAATATTTTTCTACCTGACACTGAGGGTGGGGACAATGGCCAGCCTCCCTCTAAGTGACACCTCTGCTCCATTTGCAGAGTGCTTGGTGAGGGATGGGACTAGGGCTCCAGGATTCCAGCCTGTCACACCCAAGGTCGAGCCTCCTTTCTGTGCGTAGGAGTTGGGCAGAAGTAGGGAACCCCACATCTCAACTCTGCTCTCAAGGATGAGAAGTACTGAAGTCCAACCCTTGTTGGAAGCCTTGTGTTGTTCTGGGAGACCAAGGGATCTTGCCTGTTAGTCCAGGGACCAAGGGGGTCCAGTGTTGGCTAAGGCCATTTGGAATAAAGTCCTCACCCCACAGTTTTAGTTCAAATACCATAGACACGCTTTTCTTACTGAGTATTTGTAGATTATTATTTTTTTTTTAATAAAAGTGTCCATTTGCTGTTTGCCTTTGGAACCATTCTCAGAGGCCCTGAATACTTGTCTTTATCATTGTCACCAGTCAGCAAAGTCCCTCAGGTTGCCAGGCTGGAAGTTGATCACCCATAATCGCGACTTCTTGCAGAAGAAATACTAGTTTAGAAGAGAAATTAAGAAAATTAAAATGACTGTTACCTTATATATCCATGAATAGGCTCACAGCTATCCTTTAAGATCTGTAAATTGTCCGTC